>NC_142683.1:1382500-1417500 GCF_964200805.1 Pocillopora damicornis
AATAAGTAATTGATAATACTTAAAGGACCTTTTCCACTGGCGCTTACGTTTGGCCGTTACGTTCAGCGGGCCTGGGGAAGAGAATGTCTATGGAACCTGCAGTCGAACAGGAACAGACAACCACATCTTATTAGCTGCCTGATATGACTGACGTATGACGTGCGTTGGAAAAAAAAAATTTAAGGACGAAAAGGCTACAGATTGTGGTAAGTACTGTCTGTGAAAACACCTGATTCACTTCCATCATGATTAGAACATCGGTTTTTAAAACTGCTTCAAACCTCGTCCTGTTGTGAATGATGTGATAAATGACTTGGCGGAAGAGAATTCCGACATGTGCGATAGAAATTAAAAGAAATTCATAAACGGCAAAGTCGGTTAAACGTTTTTAAGCCCACTTAGACCTACCAAACATTGACTAAATTCGACAAATTAACTGGTATTTTAACCGACACTGGACATGATGATTTCTTTCAAGCTACCTTCTTTGAAGATTAAATTCCGACATCCTCTGAGTTAGCCGGAGGGCAATCTACTAACGCACCAACCTTGCGCAGAATTCCAACCGTTATGTGAAAAATATGAATTCCGAATGTCCATCACAAAATCTTAAATGAAATTCATTTTGTTTTTTCCAATGAAGGAAAGATAAGGAGAGACGGATATTTGTTATCCTACTTTTAATGCGGCGCCATTTGATGAAAATATATTTCGGTTTTGTAAGTCTAACTTTTTTACCGATGACAATTGTGAGCATGCAAAAATGAAACAATTAATTTTTGTTACAGGTAACATCCGGTCTCAGTACACATTGTTTTGCAAGAACTGTTGGGTTCGTAACACAAAATTACAATCAAGACTTGTTACTGTACTGAATTGGAGCTTCTGTCTTGAAACGGTAAGCTATTTGTGCTCGATGAGTATCTCTTCGCAAGCGGTTCATTTTCCAGTTAGTGCTATTTGCGTCATCGAAGACAAAGTTGGTAAATAACAGGAACGGCTGGATTGATCAGTGTTCTACCCTAAAAAGACAACACATTGCTCTCTCCGTTTCTCTTTTAAGGATGTTAATCTAAATAAGACGGAAATATTGTAACAATCACGTGATGTCATGATCGAGAGGATCTCGCTTGGCTTCATGTAAGTGATGATCAACAAATGAGACCTCTTTTAGGGAGGGGAGGGAAAGGTGAATAATGAACCTGAACTACTACAACAAGAGGAATTTTCCTAAGAGTGTACAACATCGGTCATCTGTTTGAGTTTATACATTCTCTTTATTCGGGCAAGCGATTTAAACTTGAAAAGTAGTGCCGAATCATGAAAAGTTGAAAATCTATTTCTCATGATATTCTCGGGCCTTGTTATATCGGACCAAGTGAATGGAACAAAGTCAGGTTTCCATAGCTTGTTGCATCTCCATCCCTGTCGCCAATTTCTATTCTGATAGCGAGTGTTTTATCTTGATATTCTCGGGCCTTGTCATATTGACAAACTGATCGGAACAAAGTTCTTAGGTTTCCGTAGCTTGTGGCTTTTCAAGAATTTGGAAATAATTATGAAATTCTTGAAAAGCCTTTTTCCTGAATAGATCAAGTTTTTTCCACAGATTCTTTTCCTGAATCTTATCGAAACTTTCCAATAGTAGTGGATAATTAAGGGGGGGGGTAAATTTTTTTAATGGGGAAGAGGGCGGAGAGGAGTTTTATATGATAATGTAACAATGATTTAGGAGCAAACCATGGTGTTTCTTTATCATTACTGTTGGGGGAGCTGCTTACAAACAACCGAAGATCCTTTTGGTTACGGCCCTCCTGAATAGTCTAAGAAGGTAAAGCTGTTGTTACCAATTTTTGACAACTTGAAGGAAAAATGAGAACTGTGATCAAAGTTATTTAACAAAAAACAAAAAAAAAAAAGAAACTTTTAAACTCTCAGATAATATTTTGAGGAATTGGGGCTTTTTTAATCAAAATGACCCGTGATGTGCAGGCCGTTCACAGCGAATACAGCAGAACTGGAAACGATTTGAAAATTAAATTTTTGTCTAACACTAAACGGATGATTGCGCCGGGCGATATCCTTAGTTTTCGCTTGACGCTATAAAATCCAAAATTAAAAATATGACGGCACACAAGAGTAATGACGTTTTACCCCGAAAGGAAAAAAACTCATGAAAAATGAAACTTTTCGCCAGCCATAAACATGACCTCCAATGCTATTCCTAAATATTTAAATGGCTGGCTCAGGAAGATATCATGAATGTATAAAAATCTTGGTATCGAGTGATTGTTTCTCTCCTGAGTCGTCAAACAAGTCTTTGCAAGAACGCAACGCGTAACGTATCATTTTTATTTCGAAAAGAAACAGTATTCATTTACTTTACGGTCATTACATTTGTAGCCTATGAAAAGGAACAAAACTAGCCTCTTCAAACTACGCCCCATCAAATTTTGTCCGAAATTTGGGCGATCGCCTATTCAGTGGAAAATAACTGACTCCGAAAGAAAGACATAGCCACATTGGTATAAATTTCCTTGATGGTTCTTGGCCTTAAGCCGACTCTGTCCGTTTACTTTCAGTTTGATGGCGTGACAAGAGACAAAAAAATTATTTTTATAAATTCTTGACTTTTTACCATGGAGGTCTTCTACCTTTTTCCACTAAAAAGTTGACTTCCTTTGGAAGATCTTATACAAGTCCCTTTACCCTCATCAAAATGAATAACGAACGTTTCTAACTTCAAAAGGCAATTTGCATCAATGCTGACTGTTGTAGAAATCCAAACAACACTAGCATCGTTACAAAAGCTTCAAAAAAATGATCATAAGATTAACAACATTAACAGCTTACAGAAATCTCACTGCTTCCCCCCTCTTTGAAAAGAAGCTATGGCTTCTTCCATTGAGTGAGATATATAAAGGAAAAGGGATCATTGTTTATGTTTCGATACCTTACATCACTTTTCCAAAAACATCGACAAATATAATAATGCACTTTTATCAAGGATTTACACAATCAGAATGCAAGATCATCAAATAAAGTGCATATCGATTATGTACGGACAATTATAACAACCACTCCATAGAATGCGGGACTTCACACAAAGGGGGCTTAGATGGAAAATTCTCCCAACACATGCAAAACCTGTGAGTCATAACATATATTTAGGAAGCAGATCAAAGAAAACCTACTCTCTGATTTAATTTCTAGAAACGCGAGCTTGATGCAAGGAAATGCGATTATTATTATTAAAGCTTATTAAGATATGGACTGGGCAATTTCGAATTAGCAGTAAGCAGTATGATGAGTTCCCTTGAGAGCCCAGTAAATCGGTTTTGTTAAGAGCATTGTTCCTTCTTCTACAATTGAATTGAATCACTGTAGAGTAAATATGAATCAGCAGGTCAAGTGAAACTTGTTGTGCTCTGTTAGCCAGTTAAATTTACCAGTTGGTCTCTGATTTGCGTGATTCGCGTGACAGTGTAACGAACACCCCGCATGGAGCATCGGTTTTTTAAAACTGCTTCAAACCTCGTCCTGTTATGAGTGATGTGATTAATGGCCTGGCCGAAGATAATTCTGATATATGCGATTAAATCTGAAAGAAATTCTTAAACTGCAAAGTCGGTTTAACGTTTTTAACCCCACCTAGACCTGCCAAACATGGCTAAATTCGGCGAATTAACTGGTATTTTAACCGACACTGGACATGACGATTTCTTTCAAGCTACCTTCTCTGAAGATTAAATTTCAACATCCTCTGAGTTAGCTGAAGGGCCATCTACTGTTAAACGATAAAAAGAGAACTATATTTAATCTAAACTATTGTAAGGGTTTCCTTATATCGGTGTTAGGAAAAAGAATGGAAATATTATATTACTTATTACTTATATTACTTATTATTATTTAAGCCATTCGATACAAAAATTATAATAAGACAGGTTGATTATTTCTTATTCCTTTTGGCGATCTTATCTAAGTACAATTTCTTTCACCTTTTTCTTATTGCGGTTGTGAATTTGGTACGGAAACAGTTGCTCCGTTTCTACGGTGATTAGATCTTGTTGTACTATTTTGTGATAAGCTTTGTTTTTAATTATGTCAATTTTCTAGTTGTAAATCTCTCTGGTAAAAGTTAACCTCGCACAGAAATTCCGGGAAACTTCTGCTTCTTATACTATTGATTACTTTCAGACTGGTGTTTTTTGGTCAAATTCTAAGTCAAATTCACGATTCCAGAATATTTCTTAAATTTTATGTTAACACCTTCAACACCTCTTCTTAAAAAGGTGACTGATTGTAAATAGCTTATGCTTTTTCATCTCCGCATCTTATATAACTTATGCGAATAGCACGTAGTTTTCTTAGGGGCGGTACCATGGGTACGCCCCTTCTTCTCCGAATTTTCTGTTTACTCTGTTGTTATATAACAATCCTCTAAGGCTATTTTCTCGTTAACTATCTTTTCAAGCGTAATTTCAATTCTGCCAATAAGTTAATTATAATTTTTGTATTATCAATCTTGCCTTCGTTCTGGCTGATCTTAACCGTAAAATTAAGAAATTTAAGGTTGAAGATGATTTTGTGATTGCGTAAAAAAATCGAAGGTGCATACTTAGTATGCAGGAACTGTCTTACGTACTCTAACGTGATTCGCTGGCTGAAACGGAGCGATCGCGAAGTAAGAAGATTGACAGCTTAGAAGTGTCACCTTTGGTGTCACCTTTATAAGCTGGTGCACAGCATCTTTCAATCAGAGAATATAGCAAAGTAGAACAGTGTGGACTTATGTCAAAAGAAATAAGTTGAACTGTGGTGAATAAGGTCAATACTGGGCTAGTTCCCGAGAGTAAGAATTGTACTAGGAGCTCAACCAGGAAATAAAGGAAATTCAACTGAGTGTTAGAGAATAAAGGGGTAAGTTTCTAAAGAAACTGTGGTGCTGCGTCGGTGGGAGAGTAAAGCAGGTAATTTAGTGTTAACAACTGGGTTGAAAACGTAAATTAGCCACCGTAAAGAGTAAAAAAGCTGACGTTTCGAGCGTTAGCCCTTCGTCAGAGCTCTGACGAAGGGCTAACGCTCGAAACGTCAGCTTTTTTACTCTTTACGGTGGCTAATTTACGTTTTCAACCCAGTTGTTAACACTAAATTACCTGAGTGTTAGAGAGTAATTCTTCTAACACTGCTAACGCGCCAACCTCTAGCAGAGTTTCAACCGTTACATGAAAAATTTGAATTCCGAGTGTCCATTAGAAAAGCTCAAATGAAATTCATTTTGTTCCTTCCACTGAAGGAAAATTAGGAGAGACGGATGTTTGTTATCCAACTTATGAAGCGCCGTCTGTATTTCGGTTTTGTACATCTAGCTTTTTTACCCATGATGGATGAGCATGCAAAAATGAAACAATTCACTTTGGTCACATGTAACATCTAGTCTCAGTATACACTGTTTTGCAAGAGTCGTTGGATTTTTAACCCAAAATTACAGTCAAGACTTGTTACAGTGCTGAACTAGAGCTTCTGTCTTGAAACGGTAATCTATTTGTGTTCGATGACTATCACATCATGAGCTGTTCATTTTCCAGTGCGATTTGCGTCATCGAAGACAAAGTTGGTAAATAAGAGGAACGGCTGAGTTGATCAGTGTTGAACCCTTAAAAGACATCACATTGCTCTCTCCGTTTATCTCTTAAGGGTGTTAGTCTAAATAAGACGGAAATGTTGTAACAATCACGTGATGCCATGATCGAGAGGATCTCGTTTCATATAAGTGAGAAATGATACCTCTTTTAGGGAGGGGAGGGAAAGGGGAAAATTGAACCTGAACCACTCTAACAAAGAGGAATTTTCCTAAAAATATACACCATCGGTCATCTATTTAAGTCTCTTTATTCGGGTAAACGATTTAAACTTGAAAAGTAGTGCACCGGGCGACTAACTGAATTATTAAAAGTTGAAAATTCTATTTCTCCTGATATTCTCGGACCTTGTCATATTGACCGAGTGATTGGAATAAAGTTCCTAGGTTTGCGTAGCTTGTTGCTTCTCCATCCCTGTCGCCAATTTCTATTCTTACAGCGTGTGCTTTATCCTGATATTCTCGGGCCTTGTCATATTTACCAAGTGATCGGAACAAAGTTCCTAGGTTTCCGTAGCTTGTTGCTTTTCAAGAATTTGAAAAGAATTTTCAAATTCTTGAAAAGCTATTTTCCTGAATGGGTCAAGCGAACCATGATGTTTCTTTATCAATATTGCTGGGGGAGCAGGTTACAAGCAACCGAAGATACTTTTGATTACCTTCCTAAGTAGTCTGAGTAGGTGAAGCTGTTGTTACCAATTTTTGACAACTTGAAGGAAAAATGAGAACTGCTATCAAAGATATTTAACAAAAAATAGTGAAAACAGGAACTTGTAAATTTCCTGGTAATATTTTAAAGAATTAGATTTTTTTGATTCTAAGCTGATCTGTGATGTACAGGCCGTTAATACGAATACAGCAGAACTGGAAACGATTTGGAAATTAAATTTGTCTCTAACACTGAACGGAAAATTGCGCCGGGCGATCTCCTTAGTTTTTGATTGACGCTATAAAATCCAAAATTAAAAATATCACAGCACACAAGAGTATTGACGCTTTACCCCGTGTAACAAAGCCTCCAGAAATTAATAGAACACTGATTTACCACAACGCTATCGCATAACTTCTCCATATTCCGGAACATTTTATTGAGTTATTTTAAGGATATGTCATCATTAGCGTCTAGAATGTTCTTGCTGCTAAAAATAGTGGGGTGGGTTTAAGTTACCCGTTGCCAGAACGCAACAGGTAACTCATCATTTTTATGGCGAAAAGAAACAATGTTTATTTACTTTACGCTCATTACATTTGCAGTCTATGAATGGGAACAAAATTATTATCCGAAATTGAGGCCATCGCTTATTCAGTGGAAAATATTGACTTCGAAAGAGAGACTTAGCCAGATTGGCTTGAGACACAAAAAAATAATAATTTTGATAAATTCCCAACTTTTCACCATGGATTTTTTTCCTTCTATTTTCTAGGAAAAAGTTGACCTCCCTCGGAAGATCTTATACAAGTCCCTCTGCCTTCATCAAAATGAAAAAGGAATGTTTCTAACTGCTAAAGGTAAGTTGCATCAATGCTGACTGTTTTAGAAATCCAAACAACACTGGTATCGTTACGAAAGCTTCAAAAGAAAATTATCATAGGGATAACAACATTAACAGCATATAGAGATTCCCCCCTCCCCACTTCCACCTCTTTGAAAAGAAGCTATAGTTTCTTCCATTGAATGAGCCGGATATATAAAGGAAAAGACATCGTTGTTTATATTTCGATACCTTATAATACTTATCCAAAAGTATCAACAAATACTGCACTTTTTTCAAGGTTTTACACAATCAAATTGCAAGATCATCAAACAAAGTGCATATTGATTATGCACGGACAATCATAACAAACGCTCCATAGAGTACGGGACCTTCATACAAAGGTAGCTTATATGAAACATTCTCCCAACACATGCAAAACCTGTGAGTCAAAATATATATTTAGGAAGCAGATCAAAGAAAACCTATACTCTGATTTAATTTCTAGAAACGCGAAATTAAGATATATACGGGCAGTAAGAAGTATGATGAAACACGAGCTCCCTTGAGAGCCCAGTAAATCGGTTTTGTTAAGAGCATTACTTCTTCTTACATGATTGAATTGATTTACTGTAAACTAAATATGAATCAGCAGGTCAAATGAAACTTGCTGTGTTCTGTTAGCCGCTTAAATTTTCCAGTTGGTTTCTGATTTGCGTGATTCGCGCAAACTTGTTAAATGAACCACAACATTTGGCTAAAATAAAACTCCGAAACCTCTTAGAATTCAAAACAGAGGGTTAGAGAAATTGCGCGAACGAAAGCTCAAATCCGTTAAAACAAGCAATAAAAGTATGCGAAAAATGTCTACCTCAGTTTTCCAATGTCAAGGTTAGAGTTCTTTGACGTGATTTGCTAACTTAACTGTGAAATCACGTGCGCCGCGCGTGAACACAAAAAGAATACAAAGGAGGGAGGGGAAGATAAAAATTGAAATTTTTAAGTTAAAACTAAAAAGATTTTCTATAAACAGTCCGTGTAAAAGTTTTCACTAATTTCTCCTTTTTTTTTCAAACTGAGAAGAAACAGGGTCAAGATGGACAGCATAGAAGAAGCTATATCAGCTATCTACATAGGTATATTGGTCGCCTACTTCCTTCGCAAAACTGGTCGCGTGTTGCAAGCCATCGAGGTTTACAAGGAATGTTTGATTATATTACACAGTCGGGCGCGGGCTATCGATAGTTCATCGGCAAACTTAATACTCCGAGCCATCTACTTGAAAATAATCAGTGCTTACGTTTATACAAAGGATTACACAAGTGCAGAAAAATACCTCAGGGAACGCCTCCTATACCTGGGTTCTAATGACACCGCTGAAAAAGGATGGCTACATTTAAACCTGGCAGAAATACTTCAGGTACAAGGCAAATTAATGGAGGCCTGGAATTTTTACAAATCAGCAATCAACATCATAAAAAACATGAGAAACATACATGACCAGGCACCATGTTACGAAAAACTCGGAGTAATGTTACAATCGCATAGTCAATATGACAAGGCCCAAGAATATCTGGAGAAAGCACTCAGTATCAGAATAGAAATTGGTGACAGAGATGGAGAAGCAACAAGCTACGGAAACCTAGGAACGTTGTTCCGATCACTCGGTCAATATGAAAAGGCCCGAGAATATCAAGAGAAAGCACTCGCTATCACAATAGAAATTGGGGACAGGAAAGGAGAGGTATCAAGCTACGGAAACCTAGGAACTTTGTTCCAATCGCTCGGTCAATATGACAAGGCCCGAGAATATCAGGAGAAAGCACTCGCATTCCAAATAGAAATTGGTGACAGGAATGGAGAAGCAACAAGCTACGGAAACCTAGGAATTTTGTTCCAATCGCTCGGTCAATATGACAAGGCCCGAGAATATCAAGAGAAAGCACTCGCTATCACAATAGAAATTGGTGACAGGGATGGAGAAGCAACAAGCTACGGAAACCTAGGAACTTTGTTCCAATCGCTTGGTCAATATGACAAGGCCCGAGAATATCAAGAGAAAGCACTCCCTATCAGAATAGAAATTGGTGACAGGAATGGAGAAGCAGCAAGCTACGGAAACCTAGGAACTTTGTTCCAATCACTCGGTCAATATGACAAGGCCCGAGAATATCAAGAGAAAGCACTCGCTATCAGAATAGAAATTAGGAACAGGAAAGGAGAAGCATCAAGCTACGGAAACCTAGGAACTTTGTTCCAATCACTCGCTCAATATGACAAGGCCCGAGAATATCAAGAGAAAGCACTCGCTATCAAAATAGAAATTGGTGACAGGAATGGAGAAGCAAGAGGCTACGGAAACCTAGGAACTTTGTTCCAAGCGCTCGGTCAATATGACAAGGCCCGAGAATATCAGGAGAAAGCACTCGCTATCACAATAGAAATTGGTGACAGGGATGGAGAAGCAACAAGCTACGGAAACCTAGGAACTTTGTTCCAATCGCTTGGTCAATATGACAAGGCCCGAGAATATCAAGAGAAAGCACTCCCTATCAGAATAGAAATTGGTGACAGGAATGGAGAAGCAGCAAGCTACGGAAACCTAGGAACCTTGTTCCAATCACTCGGTCAATATGACAAGGCCCGAGAATATCAAGAGAAAGCACTCGCTATCAGAATAGAAATTAGGAACAGGAAAGGAGAAGCATCAAGCTACGGAAACCTAGGAACTTTGTTCCAATCACTCGCTCAATATGACAAGGCCCGAGAATATCAAGAGAAAGCACTCGCTTTAAAAATAGAAATTGGTGACAGGAATGGAGAAGCAAGAGGCTACGGAAACCTAGGAACTTTGTTCCAAGCGCTCAGTCAATATGACAAGGCCCGAGAATATCAGGAGAAAGCACTCGCTATCACAATAGAAATTGGTGACAGGAATGGAGAAGCAACAAGCTACGGAAACCTAGGAACTTTGTTCAAATCGCTCGCTCAATTTGACAAGGCCCGAGAATATCAGGAGAAAGCACTCGCCATCAGAATAGATATTAATGACAGGGATGGAGAAGCATCAAGCTACGGAAACCTAGGAACTTTGTTCCAATCGCTCGCTCAATATGACAAGGCCCGAGAATATCAGGAGAAAGCACTCGCTATCACAATAGAAATTGGTGACAGGAATGGAGAAGCAACAAGCTACGGAAACCTAGGAACTTTGTTCAAATCGCTTGCTCAATTTGACAAGGCCCGAGAATATCAAGAAAAAGCAGTCGCTATCAGAATAGATATTAATGACAGGGATGGAGAAGCAACAAGCTACGGAAACCTAGGAACTTTGTTCCAATCGCTCGGTCAATATGACAAGGCCCGAGAATATCAAGAGAAAGCAGTCGCTATCAGAATAGATATTAATGACAGGGATGGAGAAGCATCAAGCTACGGAAACCTAGGAACTTTGTTCCAATCGCTCGGTCAATATGACAAGGCCCGAGAATATCAGGAGAAAGCACTCGCTATCAAAATAGAAACTAATGACAGGAATGGAGAAGCAACAAGCTACGGAAACCTAGGAACTTTGTTCCGATCACTCGGTCAATATGACAAGGCCCGAGAATATCAGGAGAAAGCACTCGCTATCAGAATAGATATTAATGACAGGGATGGAGAAGCAACAAGCTACGGAAACCTAGGAACTTTGTTCCGATCGCTCGGTCAATATGACAAGGCCCGAGAATATCAGGAGAAAGCACTCGCTATCAAAATAGAAACTAATGACAGGAATGGAGAAGCAACAAGCTACGGAGACCTAGGAACTTTGTTCCAATCGCTCGGTCAATATGGCAAGGCCCGAGAATATCAAGAGAAAGCACTCGCTATCAGAATAGAAATTGGTGACAGGAATGGAGAAGCAAGAGGCTACGGAAACCTAGGAACTTTGTTCCAATTGCTCGCTCAATATGACAAGGCCCGAGAATATCAGGAGAAAGCCCTCGCTATCACAATAGAAATGAATGACAGGAATGGAGAAGCAAGAAGCTACGGAAACCTAGGAACTTTGTTCAAATCGCTCGCTCAATATGACAAGGCCCGAGAATATCAGGAGAAAGCACTCGCTATCACAATAGAAATTAATGACAGGGATGGAGAAGCAACAAGCTACGGAAACCTAGGAACTTTGTTCCAATCGCTCGGTCAATATGACAAGGCCCGAGAATATCAGGAGAAAGCACTCGCTATCGAAATAGAACTTAATGACAGGGATGGAGAAGCAACAAGCTACGGAAACCTAGGAACCTTGTTCCAATCACTCGGTCAATATGACAAGACCCGAGAATATCAGGAGAAAGCACTCGCTATCAGAATAGAAATTGGAGACAGGAATGGAGAGGCAACAAGCTACGGAAACCTAGGAATTTTGTTCCAATCGCTCGGTCAATATGACAAGGCCCGAGAATATCAGGAGAAAGCACTCGCTATCAGAACAGAAATTGGTGACAGGAAAAGAGAAGCAAGTAGCTATGGAAACCTAGGAACTTTGTTCCAATCGCTCGGTCAATATGACAAGGCCCGAGAATATCAGGAGAAAGCACTCGCTATCAGAACAGAAATTGGTGACAGGAAAGGAGAAGCAAGTAGCTATGGGAGCCTCACATGTTTGTCTCTCTCACTAGGCATGTATGCAAAGGCTGATGACTATCTAAAGAAGGTAATGGCAGTTAGAAAGAGTATCGATGATAGAATCGGAAAAGTAGCAGACTACACAAACCTTAGTGTAATTTCTAGTAAGCGTGGTGAATATGACAAGGCTCAAGAATATTGCGAGAAAGCTCTTTCAATTTGCATGGACATCGGTGATAGAGAAAAAGTAGTAGTCTGCTACAACAACTTAGGATTGTGTTACCAATCTCGTGGCAAAAGTGACATAGCCGAAGGATACCTTAAGCAAGCTCTTTTATTAAGTAGGGATATTGGACACAACTTGAACGAGTTTTGCTGCCTTTGTAATCTATCGGTGTTAATGGCGTCACAAGGTCATCTTGAAAAGGCTTCTTCGTATCTTTTTCAAGGCATCCAAAAGTTCGAAACTTTGAGAGGTTTTCTTAAAGAAAACGATGAGTTTCAAATATCTCTTTTAGAAAAGTACGGCACCTTTCCCTACAAGTTGTTCAGCAGGTTGCTTTCTTCCACTGGAAAGCCTGAAGACGCCCTTTACGTCGAAGAGCTGAGAAGGGCAAGAGGCCTGGCCGACTTGATGACAGCTCAGTACTCTGTTCAAGAGCAGATCTCAAGCGATCCACAATCTTGGTGTGGCATTCAAGGGATCATCAGAAAAGAAACAGACTGTGCATGCTTGTACATTTCGGTCAGTGAAAATGTTGTACGATTCTGGATAATAAAAGCAACGGGAGCCATTCTTTTTTCAAGAAAGAAAGTGAACCTGAACCCAAACAAGGTGACCGGAATAGTCCCTGAGTTAGATGAGTTTTTCAAAGAACTGATGTCACCTCGCAACCGTCATTACTATGATACCGAAGATTTCAAAACAAGTCTTCACTTGTGTTACAAGATAACTCCCGTGGCCAGTTTACTGAAGCAGCCCGAGATCATAATTGTCCCTGATTCCTGTGTGTTCCAAGTGCCATTTGCAGCCTTGACTGACGAAGGAGGCAAGTACTTATCAGAGACATGCAGGATTCGGCTGGTTCCCTCTCTCGCGACTCTAAAGCTTGTGCAAGACAGTCCTCCAGACTATCACAGTCAGACCGGGGCTCTTATAGTGGGTGACCCTGTGGTTGGAACGGTGATTTACAAAGGAAGGTGCAGAAATATGATACCATTGCCGTGTGCAAGAAAGGAAGCAGAGATGATTGGAACACTTCTTGGCGTAAGGCCTTTGATAGGAGAGTCCGCTACAAAGCATTCTGTACTCCAAGCGATAAACTCAGTGAGCCTGATACACATTACTGCGCATGGAGATCCCGAAAGAGGGGAGATTGCTCTTTCTCCTGAGCACCCTACCCAATCCCGACCTTTTCCTCGAGAAGAAGAGTATCTTTTGACGATGGCAGATATTTCAAAAACTCGGTTGCGAGCTAAACTGGTGGTGCTTAGTTGTTGTCACAGTGCTCGTGGACAGATTAGAACCGAGGGAGTTATTGGAATTGCCCGAGCGTTCTTAGGATCCGGAGCTCGTTCAGTGTTAGCGGCACGATGGGCTCTGGATGACACAGCCACAGAGCAGTTCATGACTTGTTTCTACAAACATTTGTGCCGCGGTGAAAGCGCAAGTGAATCTCTCCACAAGGCCAGGAAGTGGATGAGAAATAACGGCTTTGATAAAGTTTCTCAATGGGCGCCATTTATGATCATGGGCGACAACGTGACATTTGATTTTGGAAATTGGCCGGTGCCTAACGCACCTTAAGAGCCATGACTTTGATAAAACCTCTGTAGCAGAATGAACTGAACTTAGTAAAGCTCGGAACTATTTAATTACTAGCCTGTAGAAAAAGGACGCCATACACGAAGGAAAACTCGGATCGATACACAGAGGAAAGTATTTCTGTAAAATGCTCATCAGACGTCAAAGTTTATCAATCTGAAACAAGACAGCGTACAGTGTTATCTCTTTATAAGAGTTCCGAAGTTAAAAACTCCAATCTATTTTTTAAGTTTTTAGTTCAGCAATTCACCCAAGCGAAGTGTGACAATTTTTTAGGTTTCGAACGAGATTAGTTCTTCGAGGAAAGAAAATTTTTAATCCTTTTTCAAAGGTGATTAGTTGGTCAATTCGAGAGACTTTTAAACAAATGTGTGACTTGGAAAAGAAATTTTATCTGAGCTTAAATTTTTGGAAATTTCTTGCTAGGCTTTTGAAAAAAATATTGTGGTTTAACATGCCAAAATAACCACCTAAAAAAAAATAGGGATACTCTTAATCGTATAGTAATACAAACCATTGTATTCTCACATATACCCCAGTAATTTTATCAATTTAACCCTTTAACCCTTAAGACTGACTAGCATCTAATTTCTCCTTACAGTGTCACTCCTGAATCAAACATTAAGGTCATGAGAATAAAGGAAATGATCAACAAGTACAGGAGCTCTTGATTATCAAGCAAATTCTCCTTGTCAGCACCTTAAGAAATGTATAGAAAACAGTATGGAGAATATGCATACTGATCTTAGTGTGTAAAGGGTTAATTGATACCCCTATGTGTAGATACCGTTGTATCCTCACACAGACTCTTGTATGCTTATTCTTGGTTTTCACCCACGTGACCTATACCTTGACAACGGTTACTACGCCGCCATATTGGTGTCGTATAATTCAAACACTGTTCGCGTGTTATTAAAGCTTTAGAATATTTTTCATCATGGTTCATTGTATTATGGTTGATTGTTTTCATAATAGTGGAAAGACGAAAGGTATAGGGTTTTATAGGATTCCAGTAGTAGTCACTAACCAAGGAGAAAAAGCAGAAGAGCTAAGCACAGAACGAAGAGAAAGATGGATCGGCGCCATTAGCCGCGACGACATCACTTCGAAGGATGTCCTCAGTAATGAAAGAGTCTGTGGACGACATTTCGTGTCAGGGCAATCTGCAAAACCCTGGGATAAGTACAACGTCGACTGGGTTCCTACTTTGAATCTCGGGAAGACAAAATATCAACAGGAAAACCACGACATTAAAGAGGCAAGAGCTAAACGAGCGAAGGAACGCCGCAAAAGATCACTCGAGCGTCAAGAACGCGAGGCAGCTGAGAAACGAAAGAAAATCGATGTCAGTGGCCTTCTCGTCCGTGATGTGGATTTCAGTGATCCTAAAGAAGGATCTTCCAAGGAAATTGATTCTTCTGAGGATATTTTTGATCACGATTGCGCATTTCAAGACCACACTTGCTCAACTCTCGTTAACAGTTCAACTCAAACCCAAGTTGATGTATCTGAAGCTATGACTCAAACTGAAGAGTTTGAATACCTTTTCAAAGAATCATATAAGCCAATTGATCGAGATTTTTTTGATTCTGATGAAAAAGTTCGCTTTTATTCTGGACTGCCTTCAATGGATATCTTAATGACTGTCCTTGACTTTGTGTCACCCCACATCAAACGAAGAACCCAAAAACTTAGCCTTTTCCAGGAAATGATTATCGTGTTGATGAAACTGAGACTGAATATGCCTTATCAAGACTTAGCCTATCGTTTTCAAGTATCTGTGATAACAATATCAAGAATATTTGCATCATGGTTACCAGTGATGGATCAGCATTTGTCCCCACTTATTTACTGGCCTGAAAGACACCAGCTATGGAAGACAATGCCTCTTTGTTTCCAACAAGCCTTTGGAACCAAAGTCACTGTTGTTATTGACTGTTTTGAGATTTTTATTGATAAGCCTACAAACTTGTTAGCTCGAGCTCAGACATTTTCATCCTACAAGCATCACAATACTATCAAAGTACTGATTGGTATTTCTCCCCAAGGAGCTATTTCCTTTGTGTCAGAGGCATGGGAAGGACGTACCTCTGATAAGTTCTTGACAGAAAACTGTGGCATTCTTGAAAAACTTTTGCCAGGTGACATGGTTATGGCAGACCGGGGTTTCACAATCACAGAAAGTGTTGCTCTCAAACAGGCAAGACTCATGATACCAGCCTACACGAAAGGGAGGGAACAGCTGGATCCTATTGATGTGGAAAAAACAAGAGCTCTAGCAAGTGTACGGATACATGTTGAGAGGGTGATTGGTTTGCTGCGTCGCAAGTATACTATTCTTCAAAGCACTCTTCCCACTGATTTCTTGAACAATGACAATGGACAGGATGAAGTACCAATTATTGACAGAATTATTAAAGTATGTTCAGCTCTTGTAAACCTGTGTCCACCCATTGTACCATTTGATTAGCTCCATACTTCATACAGTACTATTATAGTCATATATTGTAGCTAATGAAATGATATGATGGGGTGGAGAGTCTGTGTATAATTTAAGAAATATTATAACCCCATGAAAAAAGAGCAAGTAACTGGGAATGAGCACTGTGTAAGATCAATAATTTAAAAAAATATACTTCCATTACAAGAAGGATCGACAACAATGACAACATTTCATTTGTGCTGTGATATTTCATATATTTACAGAAATTATATGAATTAAAATATGAATTATGTTTGCAGGGGGCAGTAAGGACTGTTTATTGAGCACAGCTGCTTAAAATAGCTTGAGTTCATTATTCTTCTTGGATTTTTTTTTTAATGACTGCTACACTTGAGATTAGCATGAAACAACAAAACAACATTTTTAGTGTAAAATGTATTCAAAAATGTGGAAAAACTTTGATTTCACCAGCTCTCAAACATTCAAGTAAATGTGGTCTCATTCTTGGGATGTCAAACATAAAATCTGAAGGGTTGAGTTCAAACACAAGGCATGTTGCAAATGCTACAGCAAAAACGCCACAGTCACTGCCATTCATTTGTTGCTGCACTGGTACGACTTCAATGCCAACAAAGTTATCTGGTAGCAGATCTTTAACTTGCTGCTCAACTTCATCATCAATAATGTCATTGTACAGACTGTCGTACAAATTAACACATCCTGATGTGCAACCAATAGAACTAATGCACACCCAATGTGAATTACCCGTGTGTAAGATTTGAACAAAGTCACTGGTCATTATGTCAAAGTTCCTTACTCTTCCAAGAGTTGGTCTTTGAAAACCCTCAATGAGAGGATTCACTTTCTTGATACATATTTGTGCTGCCTGTATTATTTTGCAACCCAACCAGCCATCAGGAGATGAGATTATGTCATAGTCATGCTCATCTAGATCTCCAAAAGATGCAATTCTGTTAGCTACACCTTTAGTCACACAGATTATTTCTAAGTCCTCATCACTTTCATATTCATCTCCAGCACAGTATTTATTTGACTCATTTTCATGTAGATCTTCAAAAGATTCAGAAGCTGTTCTGCTTTCAGTCACACAGGGTATTTCTATGTCCTCGTCACTTTCATATTCAGTTCCTGACACAACTGAAGCTGATGGATTATTGGCAGTACATGTAGTACTGGTGGTATAAGAAGAACATGTGGTAGGGATAGTTAATGAAGACTTGTCTGCAGGTTTTTTCTTCACTTTGCAATTTTTGCAGACCCAATATAGCTTGCTGTTATTGGGCATCCTCTTGTAGTTTAGACATTTCAGATGGAAAAATTTCCCACTCTGACATTGACTATGACATTTCAGCAGCTTTTCCCCTACAACAGGTTTAGCTTTGCAAACACAAATGGACTGTAATTTCATTGCTTCATCGAAATCAGGGTTCTTTTGACAATCAGGCTTGATCTTAGTAACTCTCTTGGCTTTCTTACATTCTGGAAGTAACTGGCAGCTTGGACAGTACCATACTTTGGGTAAGGGATCAGATATCCCTAAACATGAGAGGTGAAACTCAATGAATGGGCACTTGGGGTTTTGACAAGGCACTGTGCTTTCTTCTGGTTTGGGTTTTCTGCAGTAGCAAACAGGCTTTATATCACCTGCTGGTACAGGTGCAGCAATTTTATGCTTCCTAGTGTACCATCTTCCTAAGATTTCAGGTAGGATACAAGATCTCCACACTTTGGTGAGTTTTGGAAGAACTGATTCCCAGTGTGAAATGTCCTTGTAAATTCTCTCCAAGAAAAACCTTGTTTGATTGTTATTGTCAAAAGAGCACACAACAAAGTCACAATACTGAGAGTCTGTGATAAACAACTGTTGCTGTACTTGAAAAAAGTACTGGTGATTTCTCTTGAGCTGTACCTTTCCATTGACCTTTTCAAGACATGAATTCTTCTTTTCCACATAACTTTCAAGGTCACAGTTTTCAATGTTGTAAGGGCATTTGACTTCTCCACAACCATTCCCACAGCATGAACATGATACCAAAAAATCTGGAGTAGCATTTATCCAGGGGTGCTGTTTATCCACTATCATACCACATTGTTCAACTTTCAGATCTCTGTGAGTCTCTAGCATAGTCTTGGCATAAGCATTCACTGCAGCACTCTCATTCTTGCGGCCATGACTGATTGCTTTAGTAGTAACTTTGAACAGATCAGGATATGAGATGGACTTGATTAAGGATTGTGATGGCATAGCAGGGTTAGTATGAGCTACTGCCCAACTCAGAGATGCACCAATGCGCCCAGCTCTGTGCCTGAAAAATGCATTTCCTTTAGCCTGTTCCCTGGTGTCTTGCTCAATTAATTCTACCTGTGATTCTGAAATAGTCAGATCAATATTTTCACACTTTTCTAGGAGTTCTGGATATGACAAGTCAAAATTACATGGATCAAAAAGGTCAGAAATGGTTGGGATACTTCTACTTTTCATGATAAACTGTTCAGAATAGGGTTCAATCAAGCTTAAGGCAACAGGTTTGAACTTGCACTCATTTATTTTGGCAAGCAAATGTTTAAGCTCAGTTCCTCCAGATGTAACCCGTTCTGTCGAGACCTTAGCTTTCTTTGTAGTGCAAGGTGCTGATAAGGAAGGTGGAGAGTTTGCTGATAGTCCCTCAATACAGGCATCTAAGTTATCTTTCAACTTTTTCGCCGACTTGAAGTTGATATCTTTGACCCTTGCATAAAGAACCTCACTCACATAAATTATGTCGGTAACAACCACGTGCACTTTACTTGAGTACATGCCAGCGTTTCATTAATTCTCGTTGAAGCTTCGATATGAAATAAAATACTTGCAATATGTGAACAAGTCTCAGCTAGTCCAGCTTTACAACCAAGGCAGTGGGCTGATAACACGGTTCCCTCCTTATTAGTAATAATCCAAACTGCAAATGGTCGCTCATTCATTCGTTGAGAATGTCTCACCTTTTCGATCACCACGAATTTTTCACCTATGACTTTGCCTTCAACACTGGAAATAAAACCCGAAACCATCTGATTGTAGGCCTCCAAGCTTTTGAAAGCTTTGAACTGTTTCTTTGTGTAATAACTCGTATCGATAACCAAATAGCACAGGAGATCTGTAGCTTCTATGGGTGGTAAACATTGTGGATCTAACTTTGCGTCGATCAATGTAGCGGGATCGATCCCCACGAGTGATATTTTTTCTAAATACCTTTGTTTAACATGTGGCTCTAGTCTTTTAACATAGTCGCTTAAAGGTATATTGCAAATATCTTCCTTTTTTTCTTCCTTTTTGATGTTTTCAGAAATTTCGTCCGAATCACGCGACATACTTTTAAACACGGAGCGATCCTATAAAACGTCAGCGGTTTGCACTTTGTTGGCTTCCTTCGCACCGACAATGGCGGCTTTCTGCAACGGTCACTATCGTTATAAATCTTCTGCTAAATCTCTTGTTGTCTGCTTTCAAGAAATGATACATTAAATTATTTATTTACAACCCCCACCATTTGCTTACCTTTTCAAGAGTGTCTTAAATGTCGTTCTTAGACAAAAAACTCAAGAAACGAGCGAAAACTTCCTTCCCGTTCGGAGAAAATTCAAATTTCGCGGGCGCTCAAGATCGATGAACGCATGTCCTCCGTTGAGAAAATGGGCCTGCAATCATACAGATAATCTATTTCTATAACTTGAGCATGCCTGTAGGTTCTGTACGATAGTGAGGCTTGTACTTTGAGTTTTGGCGGCGGGAAAGTGAAACAACAAAACAAACAGAAGTTATGTGTTCGTATGTATACGTTTTGCGACCATGCTAGGCCGCCATAGTGCAAGTGCACCTCCAAACTGTTCTATTCAGAACAAAAAAATCCGAAATTCTGAGTACTACAAAGAAAAGAAAGAGTCTTTAAAGGCTAAAAAGGTCAGGTACGACTTCAAAATAGAGTTAAACAAAGAAGAAGGCCGCCTGGAGTCGCTGAAGATGAAAATTGCATCCATCAAAAAAGAGCTGCATTTGGATAACAAACTCGTACCTGCAGCAAACGCTCGTTTTATGGAAATTTTAGTAGACAACTGGCTTGTACATAATGCCAAAACCGAGGCAAATGGTTTAGAAACTGCACACTTTGTGGACTTTGATAGTATGCAGTCAGTAATCGAAGAGGAGACAAATGTAATGTGGGATTTCCCTGTCTGAGGAAGAATACAATACTTCCAGCCAGTAACTTACAACTATGTTTTTTTTTGGCACAAACCAAACGAGAAAAGAAGACTACAATATATGTACAACATAATTTATTCAGCTTTTCTACATAGCTTATTATTTATTACATTGGGAAATTAATTTTTCAACTTTGGAAGCGCATTCCATATTTTTGAGGGCAGAAATAACCGAATTTTTTCCTTTTGATGTGCATGCGGTACATGAAAGATCAGATGTGAAGCATAGTGTGTGCTAGTATACCGGTACATTGTAAATGAACTGATCGAGGCAATTAATTGTTATTACAAACAGTATAAATGGATTTCTGAATTAAACCTCAAGCTACTTTTTATAGTCCAGCGGAATACTAAAAATCTTTGCTCGTGATAAAATGCACCTCTACACCAATGGAAGCTTATATACACTAACAGAAAGCCAACTACAAATATTTACCCTGTGTTCGAGTTGTGTTGAATACAATTCAAGCTTTATTCAAGCAAATTTCGCTATAAACATGCACTGAAACAATGCAAATACACATTCATTGATAATTTTCACGATTGATTGTAGTTTGAACGTGGGCATCTACAAAGAATTACATTTCTGTCAAGCTCGGCTGAAATTACGCGACATGTAAATCAAGCTACATTTATAAATTTACCAGCATCTTCCACTTCACGGACATTGCTATCTCGTGTTATTTTTGCTCTTTTCCTTCGGCTGGCTTTGGTTTCAGAGACAACCTCCCCGCCGCTGAAGGCCACAAAAGAACGCAGAGATTCCATTTCACTCACTGGCATTAGAAGTACAACCTAAAACATGGCATTTACGTTGAGTAACAAACTCCAAAACAATCGATATGCTTTCACAAGTGAAACAACAAAAAAGGTGTTAAAATGCATGTATATGAAGTACGATACCTGTCTAAATTCTTTTTCTGTAGATGCCATTCTTGTTGTTTTCGCTTACCTTTCCACAAAGCCGAGAAGTAAACAAGCGAAAAGACCTTCCCTTGTGCGGTCGCCTGAAAAATTACTTCGTGCGAATTTCGCGGGAGTACGACACGCCTGGGTGAATAAGCCAATCAAAGCAGAGTATTCCAATTTGTGATTGACGGGCTGAGCCGCTCAGCCTCAATTTATAGGTTCGCTCCGTGTTTAAAGAATCATGCACCAAAACACTGCATTTTGACATATGCTAATAAGCTTTTGCGACACCAATATGGCGGAAGCCTAATTTGCATATGCCGTGACGTTTGTACACTCGATATCCTTCACTTTCCCTCTGCCGCGACTATTTCACTCCGTTTTATCAACTGAACGCCTGGAAAAGGTTACTTTATTATCAAAGGAAAATTTATGTAGGGGATTGCATTTTGTTGACTAAAAAAACTCAACAGATTTTTCGTCTGCTACTATTGTGCCATATCTATGAGTTACAGACAATAAATATTCAATGAAAACCGAAAGAATACCAAATAAATTTGTATACGACAAAAATTTGCATGCGGAAAAAGGAAAAATAGTTCCTAAGACCGTTGAAATGTATTTGAAATACACAAATATATACACATTGTAACTGTTGTTAAGTTAAAGATTAGGTTTGTTAGACATTAGTGACGCGTAAGATCAAAAGGGCTATTACAGTACCTCGTGCGTTGTTGCTTGAGAGAGAGAGTTAATGCGAGAGAGTTATCTGCGAAGTTCACTACTGCGTTCATTTGCAACTTCTATTCAGGCGTACAGAGAGGACAATCGGTAAACGTATTTTTCTCTTCCCTTGTTGATTTCGTTTTATTATTTGATCGATCATTGTTAGGTTTTTGTGCGCTCGTCTTTTCTTGTATTGTTGTGTAATAATTATTGTTTTAGCTTAACTCCGTGTAATGTTCCTTCGATTAGGTGTTTTTTGCTTGTATTTTAGTTTGACGTGTTTGACATCAGATTATTACTCTGCAATAAATCATATTGGAATCACGGTTATACGTGTCTGATGTCAAATTTAGTGCATCGATGTCCTTGTGAGAACTTTGAATTGCGACATCCCTACGTTGTAAAAGCCTGCATTTATATACACACACACATATATATGTATATATATGCAGTTCAGCAAGATAACTTTTCCAGTATTTCAGAACACCGAATCAAATATATTACCGAGCGAACTTTTTATAAAAATGAAAAAAATTGTTAACGAGAAGACGTGACCTTCAAGTAACACCACTGAATAATTCTAAAGAGAAATAAAATGTAAAGTGATTGGCAGAGAAACACTGAAATGGTTCAAGCTGGCTTATAAAATGTGACTTATTGAACACCTTCGATCGAATAAGTGTGGATTATTTAAACGAGTTGCAATTGTCATCAGAATTTGTCCCACTTTCAGCTCAAAACAGTGTTACAATGCAGTGTAAACGTGGCAACATGTAAACCTGACTCATTTTCTGTCAACAAACTGCACTCTAACAGGTCTGTCAGGAATGGTGACACCTCTCATGAACGGTTCCACATTCTCTGCCTCAGGTGGGTAAGAGATGTCAAACTGCTGCACGATTCTGGCCATCAGCAGATGAAGCTCTAACTCGGCAATACGTCGACCGAGGCACATACGTGTTCCGAATCCAAATGGAAGAGAAGCGAAAGCTTCTGCTGATTCGATCAAAGTGATATCTTTGTTTCGCAACCATCTCTCCGGTTTAAACGCTTCGGCATCTTCAAAAATACTCTCATCTCGCCCCATTTGGTGAACAAGGAACTCAACTTGAGCAGTGCCCCCAGGGATATGGTAGCCCCCTAATATTATGTCTTCTTTCGGTCTTCGCGGGATAGAAGAGAGAACAGGGTATAGGCGAAGGGTCTCTCTTAACCAGGCCTTCAGGTATGGCATACGAACGAGCGTTTCCGGCGTTGCAAAGGTAGAATTTCCTACCACTGAGAGCACTTCCCGTCGAAGAATCTTCTGTTTCTCAGGATTTTTGGCCAACATGTAAAGAACCCATTGCATCGTGTTGGACGTAGTGTCAACTCCGGCAAACAGAACATCGATTACGCTCGCCAACAAGTCATCCTTCGTCAGCTTTCCGCTGGCCAGGAGAAACTCGAAGAAGCCAGCTCGGTCACGCTCTGTTTCCTTTGATGGCTTGCATGACTTCTCCTTCAGTTCCTTGATTCTTCTCCCGATAAATAGTTCGGCGTAGTCGTACATCGTGTCAAAACTATCGAAAAACTTTTTAAATTTCTGGGTCTCGTAGATCTTGTAAAACCAATTTGGCAAAAAACCGACCTCCACCGCATTCGCCAGAAAATCTCCGACGGCTTTTATGAAGGTCTGTGCCTCTTCGTTGATTTCCTCTTCAAGACAACCAAACCTTTTGTCAAACAACACCTCCGCCACAGACTCAAAAGACCATTTGAAAAGTTCATTATCGAGTTCACAAACTTCGTTTTCTTTCTCTGACCCACTAGGCTCTCGAACTGATCGTAATCGGTGAATAAAATCGCCGATAATTTTATTGAAACTCGGAGTATAGTCGGCGACTTCTTTCGGTCGAAGCATTCTTTTACTCAGGACGCTTCGTAGCTTGTACCATTCTTCACCATCGGCAAAGAAAACACCAGGAATTTTCTTCCTTTTTTCCCGGTAGAAATTTAAAGCCGGAAAGTCCAGTCTTTCTGGATATTTAGGATCCGATCGAAGTAACTTTGCAACGTCGGCAGGATCGGATAAACTGATAATTTCGATGCTTGGTAGTTTGTTGCGGAATACTTTCCCATATTTCTTGACATTTTCTGCTTGGATTTCATAAAATCGCTTTCCAAGGGGCTGACCTTTCGTTCCCACAAAGAACGTCCAAGTTGTTCCGAAAACTGGAAGACGGAGCGGACCTGGGATTTCTGAGAAAGGTTTTGTTTTTCGTGCATCTTCGACTGAAATGGACGAAAGAGAACACATTGATGTCGACGGCAGAAAACCACGGAGACTATGGTTTTGTTTAAGCATGAACAAAATAGTCCGACCAGATGAGACAAAGAGAGAGTGATTACTTTTCGTTCCAACAATAAATGCCATCTCCAACAACTTCAGCTATCCAAACTCCGGAGATCGAAGGAATCATTCGCACTGCTATGGAACCTGGCTTTGTCGCGGCGAAGATCGGATGATTTTGACAGCCAGAGAATGGTCACGCACTCCACAGTGGGGTAGCATAACAAGCCAACACAACTATTCGTCACGTGATCCAAGATTCACCTACACAAGTCACTCAGATAACGACAAAATCAGTCAGACAAAAGTTTTAGCAAACTTGAGCTACACAGCTTGTGCGTATAAATCAGTATAACTGAAAAGCACAAGAAAGGGAAATTTAACTTGGAATTGTCCACCGAATTTTCGAAAATTTGCATAAACCTGAAATAGGTCTTTTCGGACAGCCCACTTCTTTTGTTTTCTTTGTTTTCCATGGATGAGCCTATAAATCATTCAGTGTTGAGGTAGATAATGGTTTTATTGGAAACTCTGTGGGAGAAAACGGCTCTTGAATCGATCGACGTAAGAACGCTCGACTTTGACTCACTACCGTTGTTCTCAGTCCAATGTTTTTTTCTGGTGGTCACCTAACTTTGTGAACGCTGTAGATATTTTTCAGTAACCAGCTGCCGCTTGCTGAGAACAGAACTAATCTGACTAAGTTTGTGAACGAGGTTATTCATCAGTAATTCTGAGAAACTGTAGTGCTTCGTCGGCGGGAAAGTGGGTCAAAATGAAACGCTTCGGTGGGTATCTAAAGCTGTGTACGCTGCAGCGAATATTTGGAAGCTGAGTCATTTCGAACATGAAACGGATCAGTATGACTTGAAGAGGTTCCCTTGACTGACGATTGTGTTACATGTTACGTCTGTTTTTCGATTAAATAAAGGGATTAAGTTTCTAAAGAAACTGTGGTGCTGCGTCGGTGGGAGAGTATGACAACTAAAGGTAATTCATCAACTGAGCTGATAACATAAATTGGCCACCGTGAAGAGTTTCAAAGCTGACTTTTCGAGCGTTAGCCCTTCGTCAGAGAGAATGACGAATGCTCGAAACTTCTCTGTGAAAAACAACGTCACGTAAAATAAAGGTTCACTTGAGTTCACTTTCAAAGGCATTGGTGAAACACTCGGGCACCTGAAAAACTTTAGTTAAAATCACGTGGTACATCACAAAGATGTGTGGCACCATATCAGCTATCATTTGAATGGTTTAAGTCAGAGTTCAATTTTAAAAGACCTCAAGTGAAGCGTGATAAAGAGAGCCTCATGGAAATATTGCTGGGTAGCTTTCATTTGAAAGGTCACTCTTGGAATGGTAGCCTGCAGAGCAGGCGTAATTTTGGCAAGCGAGTGCTCAGTGCTCTTTGAGTCTTACGGCAGAAGGCTGGAACGAGAGGGATGAATAAGAAAACGGATGGGCGGATTTAGAGATTATCTTTCTACGCATTTTAGATTCAGAACGAAATGTTTACGGTTTGAGGTTTTAATCAATATTTTGGGACCTAATTTTGGATTGTGCTTGTGATAAAAACTTCGCAACTTGGATCTCTGCCATCTTTAGAAATGTTTTATTTTGTTCTTATGTATGTGCATCAACGCAGTTTTTTTTGTCACGGACGAGACTCGCCGAATGTCACGCTGTAGGGAAACAGTAATGGCGCTCTATGGTCAGGAAGCTGTGGCATAAAGCCAGTGAACTGCCGCCCCCTACCCTCCAAAAGAAAATCTGGAAGTGGCCCCTTCCCGATTTTCTTTTGGAGGGTAGAGGGCGACTGTACATAGGATGGCAACATGTTACCAGCGGAACATTTTGTCCTCGCGCTTTTATCAGCTTGGATTATCTAACAATTTCATTACTGGGTCGTGCGTGGTACTATTTTTAAGCTTTTTTACTTTTAAAACAAACCAGCGAGCAGCACTCTGCGAAGCGTTTCGTCTAACTGTCGAAGACTTCTTCAGGGAGTTTTACTGATGAACATTAAAGGCCCGTATTTACAAGTGATAGTTGGCACTTATTACGTGAAGAACGTTTTAAGCTGAAAGTGAGAAAAAGATTTGAGAGCCACGGTTTTAAATCTTTACGTCACCTTCCCTTAAAACTTTTCTACAACTTCTCCAGTTCCTGTTCGTAAATCCGGCCAGGCCTTCATAGTGTTTGACCCACGCATGGCCGCTAACCATGGCTTATAAATACTGGCGTGTAGTGTTTACAAATAAAAATCCCTGGAGAAGTCTACGACAACTAGAAGAAACACGTTGGAGAATAAAACAAGGTTTACAACGACTGTACTACAACTCTTTGACAGCAGAATAAACAGTCCCACATGAAAGGGCTTCTCCGTAGCTTTCATTTGAATGGTCAAACAGCAAAGTGACAGACAAACACAGCGACAGCAGAACTTTAAAAGGTAAAGATAGAGTCGTGCCAAATAACTTACAAACTAGTAAAGGAGTCTCTCCTTATCCCCAAAGTTAGCGTTATCTTTCAAGGAAAAACGCACGGCACCGACATCAAAAACAAACGTAATACATTCACAAGTGCACAGAGATAGCAACCGGCAGAAAACTGTCCGAACAAACGAATGAGGTATTTTACATGGATGCATTTAAGGAGATAAATTATTTCACATCCTAATAAATGAAATAACAGAAACGACAAAAACTTTGTATTTACAATTTTTCTCCGAAATTTGAAATGTTAATAACGCCTAAATACAAGCTAAGACTATCTTGAACTAATCTATATCAAACTAAAAGATAAGAGCAAAATCCAATTGAGTGTCCAACGTATAAAATCTAGACTACCTTTCCTTTGCTTAAATACCCTCTGCGATTGGTCAAGAAAACTCGCACCATCCTCTCCACCAATCAGATCCAAGGCTAAACACCACTCGCGACTTGGCAACGTACGTTTTCCCGCGCTTTCCTCTGATTGGTTGTTTTACTTTGAAATCCCACTGGCTCCTTTCAGAAATTTCAGTTTGTTCTCATCGTTCGTTGAGATTACAAGGCCAATTCTTTGATCTTGCATTAGCAACATTCAATTGAAAAGCGCTCTTACAAAGCTTGCTAAAACTAACACCCTAACTAATATTAGAAACATTTTTTAAGACTGTTTCCTCGGTTAAGAATAATATGTACAAAGTAAAACTAAGGTCTTTTACTAACTAGGATCTCTTATATTCAGCTCCAAACTTTTTCATATAGTTCTTAATGTACTCTTTTGTTTTGATTTTGACAGAGTCATTGCACTGCAATGAGTCATCTTCTTTCAAGTGGCTCATCTCCTTATTCAGGATTCCGTGCGTTAACTGTGGAAGAAAAGAACGTTCCTCAGCATAGTTAATTTCAGAAAGAAGACCCTTGAAATACAATTTATCTGACCCCCCCTAAGGCTCTGTAGTATTCGAGCGATTCCCCCCTTTTCTGTAGCCCTTCCCTTTAATACTCTGTTCGCGGCGACTGATAGAACCACCTTGTTGAGCAAATTAAAACATTACCCTGCGAGCAAATTTTCAGTATTTTTCATTTGGACGCTATAAACCAGAGTTTCATTCAGACTTGCAAAATTGGATCTAATTCACTTTGTAAATACCACCGACTCAAGTAACGCTGACTTGCTTTCAACAAAATAAATTAAGAATTAAAAGGTTCAGCGAGAGAAACACACACCTTCCTTGCCAAATACTTGAAATCGTCAGTATTCAGGATCCTGCCTGATTTACAGTCAACTTTGAAGAAAGGATTTAGGCAGTTAACGACCACATTAGAAAGCTGCGGAGAGAAATATTGAAAACGAAAATACACCAGTTAGTAAACAGATATACAGTACATCCGAAACAATGCTAGAATTTACCTGAGTGAGCAAAACAACAGGAATAATATGGCTCTGAAATCGATAAAAATTGCGTGACATGTTGAGAAAGAGGCCATGGCGTAACACTGGCCTCACAGGCTCTGGGAAGGTAACGTCACCACTGAGACGGAGTCAACTGACCTTTATTCTAAAAAGCTCTCTGTTCTTGCTCTGGTGTGACGAGGAGCTGCTTGAGGTACCATCTCTCAGCAAGTGATCCCCCCTCCTGTGTGCAGTGGTATCTGCTGGAGCTGTGGTATAAGTAAGCGTCGGGCTTTCAGGGGGGGTCTCCGGAGGTGTTGTGGGAGCCTTGGCTAATTTCTTTATTTTTGGTTTTGGTGGTGAATCCTAAAGGAATAACAAGAAGAGTTGACTTCAGATTTCATTCTGAGTGGACAAGGAAGTAGTTGCCACAATCAAGCTGCTGGTTTGCCTTACCTCGTCCATATCAACGTAGCTGTGAGCAGGAATACTTGTATGATCAGGTTCTGGGACAACATAAGGGTGTTCTTCCTCTGATGAAGGGCTGCTGTCCCAGCTTGGAACATCCCACTGGGTTTTCCTACGAAAAGAAAGAAAGTTAAATATGAGGATCACTGAGTTGGGGGGGGGGGAAGGGGAAACAACATAAACCCACTCTCATTGCGTTAGTAAAACTTCATATATTGGAATTTCGTAGGAAATTTTCTAAAGGACAGGTTCAATTTTTTTCGTAGACGCTGTTGGGCGATAGTCGCCAGAAATAAAATTAAGGTCGAGAAAGAAAATATAAGAAAACAAGACATGGAAGAAGACATCTGGAGCACGGCCACTGACCAAGGGCCCGGGACACACTTTTAACTCTCTCATTAAAATCAAACGGCTCTAGCGATGTTACTTGCTGAAGAAAACAACACAATCAGTTTCCGATAGATGATTAACACTTCCAAGACCTAGAAGTAACTAACTCGTCACAGTTATCGTATGACAAAAAACCCAGATACACAACAGTTCATCATTTATCAAGGACTCACAGTGGGCATTGAGCACTAATAAAGCCACATTTCTAACAAACAAGTAAGAGTCCTAACCTTGTTAGGGCATGATAGTAGTAAACTTTTCCTTGGCTATCGGTGGCTGATTTCCAATGTGGAGGGAGATGCCCCGATGGTTTGTGTTTCACAGGTGATGGCGTGCACGGTTCTGAATCTGAAGGAAAGCCCTCTCTGCATTCAAAGGCATCTGACATCGACGTCGTCACAGCTCCAGTTTGAACAGAGAGCGACCCCAACTCGGGTTGTGGTACACTTTCTGTTGGACCAGTCACCTGCTGCAGAGGCCCAGGTATATTTCCAGCTGAATTCCCCTGTTGAGCGGTCGCGATGTTGAGGTTTGGAGGGGGTGTATTAAATTGAAACTGATTCTGCTGTGGTGGAAAAGCAGCCTGGATGCTTTGAGGAAATTGCTGTTGAATATGGTTAGGGTTGGAGTGTGAAAACTGTGTTGTTGGTGGAGTCGTAACATTGGCTTGAAAAGGTGGCGGAGGAGGAAGCCGAGTGTAAGAGGGGGTAGGTTGACTGGGTGGAAAGAACTGCGATTGACTACTCTGAAGGGGTGGAGGAGGTACTTGCTGCGGTGGCGGTATAAGCGGATTTGGCTGTAGCTGCTGAGGAATCATTGGATGAGTCTGCGGACGGATATTAGGTGGTGGAACTTTGCGAAAAAATTCCATAGGTGACATATTAGGAGGAGGTACGTTAAAGTTTGGTAGTGGTGGAGGTTGTTGAGAGAAATTTCCCACAAAACTTCCAGAAACTATACTTTGTGGCCGTGGTCCTTGATCTTGTCCAACTGCTGGTCCGCTGCTGCAGAAGAATTGGTTTCCCATTTGGAAAGTCGCAGGGGGATTTTGCGACTGACCTCTCCACTGCGTTGCCGCACCTTGCTGAGGTCTTAAGTTTGTTTGAGGATTCATGTTAAAGTTCCCAGCGTTTTTATCTACCAATCCTTGAGGATTTCTTCCCTGTTGCTGAAAAAAGTTCTGCAATTGATTCCATTTTTTCTTTTTCTTTTTGCTGCGCCCGGGTTTATGTTGGAAAGAGCCCATCCCATGCTTCACACTGACGCTCATGCGCTGTTGATAACCGAATGTCTGCATCATGTTCTGTGATTTCGAATCTTGTTTCTGAGTAACTTCAACAGAATCCGACACCCGTGAACTTGAATGAGTTCCTTCTCCTTTATCAGGAGTTGAATCTGCTTGGGTATCCACGTCTTCTCCGAATTCCAAAGCACTGAAGTCACCAGTTTTTGACGGAGGGGTGGCACTCGAAGAGTCTTGCGGCATCTCAGTGTCTTCACTGCAGGTAGAGAATCCCTGAGAAACAGGCGGAGTTCTGGATTCAGATGGATAGAGGGGTTTGGGAGAGTCCTGTAAACTCTTCATGATGGCATCTAATTTTCCTGGAGAACCGATGTTCTCAATGGGAGTCCTACAGAAATACAATCATAGATCAGATCAGAGATTCAAAGACCATTAACAGAGTAACTTTTAATTGAGTCTCCAAAGTAAAATGGGATTGTACTGGTTTTTCTCTACTCTGCTCTATGATTAGTCCGAAAAACTCGCGTCACTCTCTCGACCAATCAGATGCAAAACTACAATCAATCACGACTTGGTCGCCTGAATTTTCCTGCCCTTTGGGCGGTTTGCTTGTTTTTACTCTGAGTTTTCATTGGCTCTTCAGGGTATTTTCCTTCCTTCTTTCCATAATAATCACTTTGCTTTTGTTTTGAGGCTCTCAATCGAAAAGCGCTCTATGAATGGTAACCCTTACTTTCCCAGGCGATACAAAAATTCATCTTCTCAACGTAGAAATTCTTCAAACCTGTACTTTTTAGTGATATATGTTCTCTTATTAAATTTGTTGTCTCACCTTGCATGATCACCGTCACCACTTCCTATAAAAAAAACATCAAATTAATCACTTTTTAACAATCAGTTTTTCCAAATTATGATGATCCTCATGGGAAGTTAAGTTCTTTCTTTGTCCCGCCCCCGTGAAACAACAAATGAAATCTGAAAAAAACTTTGTCGCACACATGGTTTACACAAAATCCACTCTCTGATGAAAATTCGTAACTATATCAGGGTTCCATGGTCAAAAAACTGATCAATCACGCAATAAACAAGATCATGTAAAACAGAGTTTACCTACCTGCTGGGCTAGCTGCGACTAACAACTCAGCAACACGGTCTTGCTTGGCCTGAACAAAGAGAACAAAGAGAATCAGACGATCACGCAATTGAATGTCAAACAAACAACAACAACATTTAAGACCATCTACCAAATTGCAAAAGTTAAAAGCAGCAAAATGGAATTTGATACCAACACTCTGGCTAACTAAGAATACACCCTTTTTTTCAGCAAGAGAGTTTCACCCTCTCCTTTTTTCATCAACGATCGGCTTTAAAAAAAAAAGGTAAAGCGAAGACAAACTACAAAATAAATAAATAACTAAAACACAGAGAGGAAAAATGCCCACTGTTTCGAGTGTCACTTTAAGAATACTTACTGGAGTTGCAGTTTTCTTCGGTATTCGGTAAACTTCCTACAAACAAAAACAAGGCAAAAAATGTCCCAGTTTTAACGCGTTAGACTCTGGCTCAAGGGTCTGAGGTAAAGCTCTAGTTTGTTGAGTCGAGTTCGAACGATTTACAAACAACCACACCAGCTTGTAACTCACGGTGTTTTAAAAACGTATAACCTTTCTGGTAAAACGCAAAACTGAGTAGAAAATCAACAGGGTACCCGTACTTGAATAAGCTTTGTGTTTGAAAATTCTCTCGGTTTCCTTTTCCCTCTCTTCGTTTCCTTGAACAAATTTCTATGAACGTTCCAATTTGCTCTCGCTTACTCTTTTAGGGTACAGACACGAAACCTCAATGGGCTATCGTGCTTTAAGATATCCATTTTCCCTCGAGTATCTGGTTGTTGTTAATTTAGATGTGTTAAATGAGAGACAAAGAAAGTTGTTACTTAGGAAATGAAGCCAAAGACTCCACTTAATTGGAATTAAAATCACTCTGCCTCCCCTCCCTCAACAAACGATTACACATAAACATATTTTGTTCCGACAAAATGGCAAAATGGCATCACCTTCAGTGAACTCCATGACTTCAACAGCTCATTCGCCTTTAGTCCGATGCCGCTTTCAGGCAATCGCTCGTCCTCAGATCTGAGGTCGTCCTCTGAAAGGTCATCAGGGGATTTCTCAAAGTTCTCTGGCAGCAGTTTGTTCTTTATGGTCCTGCTATCTACAGTCTTGTCGACAATAAAACTGGCCACTTCTGCATCCAAAGATTCATCATCTGATTGGTCCTTGATAGAGCTTTGCCGTTCAAATAGCACAAGGCTACCAATAGCTTTCTTATCTCCATCAATGGATTTTGCTAACTGCTGGTTTTCGTCATCATTATCTTCTGTTCCTGCCGTACATTCTGAATCTGCCGGACTGTTGCCATGTGACTCCTGTCCACTGCTGGACCCCGCTTCGACAGTCGGACAGAATGACGACGCCCATTTTCTCACCACCTTTATTACCTTGCTATCTTCAAGTTGGTTCTTTGTTGCTATAGGAAGGCATTTCAATGTCTCTAGCAACTAGAAATCACAATATTTGAAGATAACAGTTAATTTCTTGCCTGTATAATAATCATTATGTTGAACTCTAGTTATAGAGGGTGCATAGAACAGTGTAAACTGATAAACTGATGGCTCTAAACAAAAAAACACTAACAAATCCTTGACATGCATACAATTCTTGCTACACTGGTGTAGCAAATTTACTTTCTTGTTGAACATTTTCCGGAATGATCATTCCTGTAATTCTCCTGAGCTACTATATAACTCTGCTAGGAGAAAGTACACATTGACCATCACCTCTAACTGAAGTTTCATTTTCTTTCCTCCACCGTCCACCATCCAGCTCCAAAGTAGAGAAAGCCCCTGATACCTGAGGAACCCTTTTAAACATGACTGGTCTGTGGTGTGCTATAAAAACATCACAAAAAACAATCAAACAAACTTGTAGACAAAGAGCACATTTTAAGCAATTAAAAACCACATTTATATGCTACAGAATGTTATGATTGTAACTCTTCATCTGTATATAGCTGTTTTCAAGAAAGGTTGTTGGAAAAAGGAAAAAATTACACAAACAAACTTGTTGGTCATCTGGGGTTTGGTGATCAATGAATTTTAATAAGTCAAAAAAATAAATAAATTGATCAAACCCACCATGCCTCTTCCTTACAGGGATGCTTTCTCAGATTTGCTACTGTAAAGTCCTGAGGTCTAGCGACAGTGACCTGGAAACTACCCACAATACTTTTTGTGCTTGTCTTGTACTCTTAAATGCTTTTTCCAACAACTTTTCTCAAAACAGCAGTATATGAAAGAGAAGGACTCCCCTTTCAAACCAACAACCATCCTCATTCTTCCCCCTCCTTCTTGGGATCTTCTGTTCTAGCAGCAGAGTTTGAATTGGGAGATTTCCTAACTTTGCCTGTTTATACAAACTTTTATTTAATCCATACATGGATATTTTGAGTGAGTCCATACACGAAGAATAAAAATTGACACATGCTACTCTATATCAAGTTTTTTATTTGAATAAAAGCACTTGTTTTCAGCAAGATTTAATTCTGCCAGCCTTCTTTGAGAGGGATTGTCCAAGACACACATGGAACTGGTTATCAAATGCCTGAAGGATTTTCAGAAGCATTATCCTCTGTTCCATAGTCTCTGCCCGCACCATCAATCTGGACAGCCTCAATGCCTGGTCACTGTGTACCAACCCTCTGTGATCACCTAGAAGTTTCTCAACCTCATCTTCCAACTTAAAAAAAAAATTAGAGAATAATGTCTTTTGGTGAAAAAATTGATTGTAACAACAGCTTTGTGAAACAAAAAAAAGTGCCTCAAAGTTCAGTTGCAAATTCACATCATAGACATCAACTTGCAGTCTGGTAGGTGAAATAATATTGAATTTCATCAATCATTGTGTTAGACGATGTTTACCAAAACTAACTCAAATTTGAGAAAAGTTGTGACACATTTTTGAGTCACAGGGAATTCCCCTTCACTTCCAAGTGGATATTTACTGATAAAACTCTGTATCCTACCACAGAAAATATACATGCAAATGAGCAATCTCATCAGGGACAAGCTAAAGAACAGGCCATGGTTGTTGGGAGAGTGCATAACACTATCCACTGAAGAAGTCTTTATCCCGTGGATGGCACAGTAAATTGGATAGCATCTTACAACTGAACCCTGCTGGATAGCCTTGTCTACCTGTTAAACCACAACGCTCAGAGTGATAGATTATACAACAGCTTTATTGCTACATTGCAACAAAAGTACAAATCATTATAATTTGTTCTTCATCTCACCGTCATATCATCAAATTCATTTGACAAGTTCCTTGTTTGCTTTTTTCGTCTCCTCCTTGGTGAGCTTGTGATAGGTGGGGTTGCTTACATGGAGAAAGAAAAGAAAAGCATGAATTACACCTAGATTGTGTGACCTTATACCTCTACAGTCTAGTATCAGTATGCAGATTCTCTGTACTGTTCTCTATACATTTCATAAGATGCTGACAAGGAGAATTTGTCAAACAATCAAGAGCTTCTTCAATAGGTGATCACTTTATTCATTCTAATGACCTTAACCATTCAACTCCCAAGATCTGATTTTTAATTCTCCCCTCTAGCTGCTACACATTTCCTTGTAAATTAGTTACAAGAATTTCATGTTAGATCGAGATAAAAACTTAAACCTGATAAGTTTGAGTATTCTCATTATTGGTTTATTGGATAGTGTATGAATATTAAAGGG
>NC_142683.1:1725000-1865000 GCF_964200805.1 Pocillopora damicornis
AGATACTGACATTGATCCAATTTTTTACAGAACAGATGGATGGAAACATGATTTTTTTCGTTGAACATATAGCAATATTTTTTAAGAGATGATCCATGTTCTAGTGGTTGTGGCAAGGACTGTCTGAACAGATTGTTGATGATAGAATGGTTGGTATCTTTTCCTCTCTTGTTGGTTAATTTTGCCAAAAGTCTTCCTTCTCACATCGTCATCGTCGATCACATTGATCTCCAAATAGTAACAGCAGAAGTGCTAGTGGAGAGATGTGAAACAGGTTAGTGAAACTATCATTACAACATTAAGATTGATGTTACTGAAATGGTAAGGGTTAGCTGTGCAAGCAACTGCCTCTTTAACAAAGATAATGGGTATTTTAACCCTTTAACTCCCAAGACCTGATTGTTCATTCTCTCCTCTAGCTGCTACACATTTCATTTTAAAGTAGTGATGAGAATTTGGTGTTTGATCAATTCAACAAATTCTACCTGATAAGTTTGAGTATTCTCCTAACCTGTTGCTGGATGATATATGGATATTACAGGGAGAAGTTTCATCTTAATCACTTCTGGGAGTTAAATATGCTTTCATGAGAGATGATACTTATATGCTGATATCAGCCATGAGAGGATTTCAAATTTATGTACATGTACAGCACTTTTTGCAGGGCTGTAAAGTGAAAGTTGAAGTGTTTAAAACAGAGAAGAAAGGCTGGGGATGGAGAACTCTTGAAGATCTGGAATTGTAAGTTTATATTTTTACTTTTATCTTCAGGAAAGAAATGCCTTATTGGTATTCAATTTTGCAGGTCAGTAATTTTGTGTTTTCACCTTCCTTTTTTTTTTTTTGGACCAATCACAGAGCAGAGTATAGCAAAAAACAAAAAAAAACCCAATACTTTTGTCACTCAATTAAAAATTGTAACTGTTGTCCAGGGATCAGTTTGGTATGGAGTACTGTGGAGAAGTCATGAACTGTAAAGATTTCCAGGAAAGAGCATAGCGTTATGATAGAGAAAACAGAAGACACTACTAATTCATGGCATTGAGAGCTGATGAGGTAAGGAGTGGAAATCTTAACCTTTTCCTAAGTAGAGACAATAACAGCACTACTGTGATGAGTGCTGATAAATTCTTTGGTCATTTTAAGGCTTTTCAAACCCAGAATTGATCAGTAGATCACTATGCCGAACAGTAATGACATCTTAGTAAAAGTGAGCAGGATTTCAAGAAGGGCTGGTGGTCTGTTAACCTAGTAGGTCACTTCATATGATTTTGCTCCTTTTGCTGAATGAAATGACAATGATTAGTTTCACTGAAATAACCTGATTATTACTTCAAAGTGCACAAATGCATTCTCTGAGACCCAAGTTTTAGCATTTTTATGAAGGGAGGGGTGGGAGGAGGGTTGGTGTACCCCTAGATCCCTTCAAGTGGTTGTGCACATGTCAGGAGGTATCCCTTCTCTCCTTAGTCCCTCCTCCTTGCTGCCTTCTGTGATTCGTATCTAAAATCCTGCTTAACCCTTTAACTCTCAGAAGTGATTGACAAGAAACTTCTCCTTATTATATTCACACATTATTCAGCAAACAGGTAATGAGAATACTCAAACTTATCAAGGAGAAGCTGCTATCTTGATCTAGCACCAAGTTCTCATAACCAATTTACAAGGAGATGTGAAGCAGCTACAGGGGAGAATTAACAATCAGATCTTGGGAGTTAAAGGGTTAACTGTAATTCAATTGTCCACTGTGTGGACAAAGAACATATTTAAATGGCATGTACTCCAGTCAGTTCAATGTTATGATCTCCAGCCTGTTATCATTTTCAAATTCTTTATCAACTGAGTTACAAGGAACTCCGTAGTCAGCCCAGTTGTTTACTAGATTTATATGTGACTTACATCTAGCTTTGAGCTTGAGTAAATGATGTTGAAAGCATCCATTGTGGGAAATTAAATTTTGATATATGCTTATTCCTTGAATCAGAGCCTAAGCTCTGATAAGCACCCTCTCCCAAATAGATGTCCAAATAGATGTCCATCCCTCAGGCCTTAAGCACCCATCTTAAAAGAAGCACCTCCCCCCTCCTTCCTCACTTTCCTAAATAACAGGGACACGAGGAAAACCTGTTTCTATTGCCTCAACCAAAGGGCAATCAGTATGGGAGAGTAATATTAGCACCCCCCTCAATTCAGTGCCCAGTCCTTCCAATAAGAACCCATCTTTTTAAATATTATACGTAATACAGTACATGTAGGTGGACTAATCATTATAGTTCATGGTTTTGTTACTTAATGAGTTATAGCTTCTTTAAAATTCCTTCTTTGTTCAGCTAATTGATGCCACCTACAAGGGGAACTTGTCTCAGTTTATCAACCACAGCTGTGACTCAAACCATGAAACTCAAAAGGTAGTTTAATAAATTGTTCAGTCCATTTTACCAGTTTATATTATGATCAATAATGCCAGCTTTTCACTTCTTTTTCCAGGGGTAATCTATAGTAGATTGATTGACAGGAAACTGAAAGAAAACACATCTACAGCTGTACTTAAATCCTTTAACCCTTAAGAGTGACTAGCATCCAATTTCTCCCCACAATATTACTCCTGAATCAAACCTGTAGGTCATGAGAATAAAGGAAATGATCAGTAACTGAAGAAGTTCTTGATTGCTTAACAAATTCTCCTTGTCAGCCCCTTAGGAATTGTTTAGAGAGCAGTATGGAGAGTGTGCATACTGATGTTTGGGTGTAAAGGGTTAAGATAAGAACTGAATGGTTTTTGTTCTTTTGCTTCTCATAGTGGACTGTCCATGGCTTGTTGAGGATTGGATTTTTTTACTCAGAGACCCATCCCAGCTGGTGCAGAGCTCACGTTTGATTATAAACTGCAGCATTACAGGTAGGTGGGCAATGTACATGCTACTGTCAAAGCTTCATGTCTGTAGGTGACACTAAACTGAGAGATTTTAAAATTTAAGGAACTTTACAGCAGTCACACAGAAAGAAGATCCCTTCTGAACGTGGGAGGAGAGGCTTACAAAAAATTCATAGTAAGTTATAACTTTTGTCATTAATCAGGAAAGTTGCTCAGATTTGCCATAATGTGAAGCACCAAATTGTCGTGGATTTATTGGAGGAGACAAGCAAACACCTCTGAAGAACACAGTGGAAAGAATAAGTATGCGAAAAGATTTTTAATTACAACCCTGAGAGTGACCAGGATTTACTTTCTCCCTGAGATATCCCCCCTGAGTCACACATTAACACGTTAACTCCCAGAAGTATTGAACATATAACCTCTCTCTTTAATATTCATACACTATCCAATAAACCAATAATGAGAATACTCAAACTTATCAGGTTTAAGTTTTTATCTCGATCTAACATCAAATTCTTGTAACTAATTTACAAGGAAATGTGTAGCAGCTAGAGGGGAGAATTAACAATCAGATCTTTTAAACAAACTCTCCTTGTCAGCACCTTATGAAATGTATAGAGAACAGTACAGAGAATCTGCATACTGATACTAGACTGTAGAGGTATAAGGTCACACAATTTAGGTGTAATTCATGCTTTTTCTTTCAGGTGATCATAGAGGGTTGGTACACAGTGACCAGGCATTGAGGCTGTTCAGATTGATGGTGCAGGCAGAGACTATGGAGACAGAGACTATGGATGTCTCTTGTCCATGTGTCTCTTGTAGAATCCCTCTCAAAGAAGGTTGGCAGAATTAAATCTTGCTGAAAACAAGAGCTTTTATTCAAATGAAAAACTTGACGCACAAGAACAAAAACTTGGCATCTTGGATTTTTATTCTTTGTGTATGGACTTGCTTAAAATATCCATGTATGGATTAAACAAAAGTTCGTATAAACAGGCAAAGTTGTTGGAAAATAGCATTTAAGAGTACAAGACAACCACAAAAAGTATTGTGGGTAGTTTCCAGGTCACTGTCGCTAGACCTCAGGATTTTACAGTAGCAAATCTGAGAAAGCATCCCTGTAAGGAAGAGGCATGGTGGGTTTGATGAATTTATTTATTTATTTGACTTATTAAAATTCATTGATCGCCAAACCCCAGATGACCAACAAGTTTGTTTGTGTAATTTTTTCCTTTTTCCAGCAACCTTTCTTGAAAAAAGCTGTATACAGATGAAGAGTTGCAGTCATAACATTCTGTAGCATATAAATGTGGTTTTTCAATTACTTAAAATTTGTGCTCTTTGTCTACAAGTTTGTTTGATTGTTTTTTGTTTTGTTTTTATAGCACACCACAGACCAGTCATGTTTAAAAGGGTTCCTCAGGTATCAGGGGCTTTCTCTACTTTGGAGCTGGATGGTGGATGGTGGAGGAAAGAAAATGAAACTTCGGTTAGAGGTGATGATCAATGTGTACTTTCTCCTTGTAGAGTTATATAGTAGCTCAGGAGAATTACAGGAATGATCATTCCAGAAAATGTTCAACAAGAAAGCAAATTTGCTACACCAGGGTAGCAAGAATGGTATGAACGTCAAGGATTTGTTGGTGCATAGTTAGTAGAGGAGACTGGTTATGAAAGTCGGAAATCTTCAAAGCGCGAAACAATAGGGCCGCTTCTGATGTTGAACGTACCTGTCACGTGATCGCGACGGTGCACAACTTTCAAAGATGGCGTCTCCTCTACTAACTATGGTTAGTGTTTCAACTATCAACATGCACAGTGTACATGTACAATGATGTTTGGATTGTCAGAAATTTTGAAGAGAGACTGATGGGGCGAGTCACAAAGGCAAAACTGTGGAATGGTATTCCTGAAGAGTATTTATGGAGTTAGGGTTTTTTGCCAATGATTATATATTTATCTGATATATAGTTTTATACAATGTGAACTGTTTTGCCGATGTATACATTTTTTGTTGAGGGCCATCAGTTTATCAGTTCACACTGTTCCATGCACCCTCAATAAATAGAGTTCAATATTATTATTATTCAAGCAACAAATTAACTGTTATTTTCAAATATTGTGATTTCTAGTTGCAAGAGACATTGAAATGCCTTCCTATAGCAACAGAGAACCAACTTGAAGATAGCAAGGTAATAAAGGTGGTGAGAAAATGGGCGTCGTCATTCTGTCCGACTGTCGAAGCGGGGTCCAGCAGTGGACAGGAGTCACATGGCAACAGTCCGGCAGATTCAGAATGTACGGCAGGAACAGAAGATAATGATGACGAAAACCAGCAATTACCAAAATCTATTGATGGAGATAAGAAAGCTATTGGTAGCCTCGTGCTATTTGAACGGCAAAGCTCTATCAAGGACCAATCAGATGATGAATCTTTGGATGCAGAAGTAGCCAGTTTTATTGTCGATAAGACTGTAGACAGCAGGACCATAAAGAACGAACTGCTCTCAGAGAACTTTGAGAAATCCCCTGATGACCTTTCAGAGGACGACCTCAGATCTAAGGACGAGCGATTGCCTAAAAGCGGCATCGTACTAATGGCGAATGAGCTGTTGAAGTCATGGAGTTTTTTGAAGGTGATACCATTTTGCTAACCAGATACCTGTCCGAACACGATATGTTCATGTGTAATAGAGTCTTTGGCTTCATTTCCTAAGTAACAACTTTCTTTGTCTCTCATTTACAACATCTAAATTAACAACAACCAGATACTCGAGGGAAAAAGGATATCTTAAACCATGATAACCCATCAAGATTTCGTGTCTGTAGCCTAAAAGGGGGGAGGTGGGCCGAGTGGGGTGTTACAGTCCTACAGGCTAAGAGACCACATCTGCTTGTGATTATGCCTGCGTTCTTGTGCGTCAAGCAACTAGTAGAACGTTCACTGATCTATCACAAGTTTTTTTTTTTTTGTTTAAGGCGAACGACCAGGCTCCCGTGAGGGTAGTGCAATGCCTGCCGATCAAAAACCTAATCCAACCCATGGCTGAAAGTGCAATGCCTTAGGGTTGGGTCCACCATAAACCGAGGGCCACCAGACACCAACTTCGTTGGGGAATCGAACCCCACCTCGCAAACATTGAACACACTCACACCCAAAAATTGAACACGCCCTCTCCAAACAACACACAAACAAAACTGAAACAAAAGAGAAAAGGGAACTAATATTTACAATATTATTTACTAAACTATATTTTGAGACGTAGATACTATTGTTTACAAAGGAACTAGTATTTACTATAATTTCTTTCTACATTTCGGGACCCCCACAACAGAAGGGGGGGTAGTACGTTTAAGCAACTCGGCGGCAAGCACCGCAGCCGTAGGGACCACAGAACGAGAGCTACTACGAGTAACATTGACAAAACCATCATCAGCCAGGGAAGAGGACTTATTTACATTATTAACATTGGCCCCCGCAGAGGAGGACGGAGCCTTGTTTACATTATTAACACCAGAGCTATTACTTTTAAGAGCGATATTCTTGACACTTAAAGCCTTTGCAGGCAACATCCGGCCCTGTGACCCACAATGGTCCGAAAACTCCACCCACAAAGCGTTACTGTGCTCAGTGGGCCCAACCGCATCAATAATAGACCCCCTAAAGGAAATACTATAGGAAGGGTCGTCCTTAACCTTAAGGATAAACTGAGCAAACTCTACCTCAGACATCTCATCACTAGTATCCACTCTGGACATACGGATAAGATTCGCATGCACTATCGAAACCGCCCCATTCTCTTAAGTTATGCGGACCCTATCCGGATCGTCAGCAGGGGAGACCCCACACAACTTAAAGTCCTTATACGAAAAAACAAAGGCCGCATTTCCGGAACTCCGGCATAACATAGCACGATACCCCACAAAAAACTTCCTACGAAGCTCAGGGGTGAAAATTCTACATGAAGCAACAGGCGAAAGAACAGAGCGAGTACAGACAGCCTGAGGGGGCCCAGAGGGGCCAGAGACTGCCGTAGAACCCGAAGCAACCTGCACACTCTCAACAACAGGGACCGAGAGGACAGACCCCGAGACACGCCCCGAGGGGCAAAGAACAGGAGCCCCCGCAGGGGTACCAACTTCCACATCCTCATCCACAACCTCACCATCCTCTTTATAAGCAACCTCAACTTCCTCAACCACATCCACATTTTCCTCAACTACAGCAACATCCTCCACATCAGGAGCCTCGTCTTCAACATCCTCAACTGGTTCATCTGCACCCTCATCCAAAACAGAACTATCAGAGACAGCCGGTACAACAGTCTCAGGGGGGTCAGGTACCACCACAGGGACTGCAACCTCCATTGGGACAGCAGACTGACCCCACGGCCGGGTGCACGCACGCGCCTTGTGGTCTGGGGAGCCACACTTCCTACACTTTCCATTAAACTGACAATCCGCCGCCTTATGGCCATTAACTTTACAGATCTGACAGAACGGGGGGATACCCCTATACCAAACCCGCACCGGGTAGTCGTCAATACGGAACTCAGCCGGAACAGGATCCGACAACACCATCGTAAGAATACGTGACCCAGTAAGAAGGCCCGGAATTCCCGAAAAACTCTGATGCTTAATACTAACAATTTCACCATATTTACTTAGCTCATTACAGATCAGAGCATCGTCACCTTCAGCAGGAAAATAGTGTACATAAACCAAAGACGGCGGCTCGTCTGAGGACGTCACACTAAGATCGTGCCCATCCAACGCTAAAGAACCCATACGCGCAAATTCCTCTTTGTCCGAGACATTCTTAAAAGTGATACGTATCAAGCCCCTAGGGCAAAACTGAATGGCAGAAAGCCTTTCAAAATCAATACGCTCCCTAAGGAGTGCAATCACACGGTCCTTTTCGTAACTAGCCATCATCACTGACGCGTGAATCACGCACGTCTTAACACACTCTACACCCATGGCAAAAGAACAACAAACAACCCAAAAGTGGATGGGTGACCAAAAACTGGCAAAACCTGTGAGCTGGCAAAATACCAAACTCAACAGGCCAAAAAGCCAAGAAGAAAAACCAAACCAGCCCAAGACTGGAAAAACAACCAGAGACTGGCTTACCCCAGGTTACGGCAAGAAGCCGAGCATAAGTCCCTGGGAGGGTCACCAGAAAAAACGGCCAAACCAGGACACAATTATACTTACAACAATCCTGCTTCTTTATCCAAGAACACTTGTGAACCCGCGAATCCACGTGCGATACTAAGACGAAGGTTAAACCCGCGTCAAGCAACTAGTAGAACGTTCACTGATCTATCACAAGTTATCTCCTCGCATTAGTTCAAATCTTTCCTACTAGCTTGACAGTACCCCTGGGGGGAGAGAGGCATTGTGGGAGTAAAAAAGGTGTCTCGGCTTTGAACACAACAACATGGCGGACAAAAATCGGGCATGCGCAAGAGATCAATTATTGTCGGCTGTACGCTAATTTCCCGCGCAAAAGTCAATGGAAAACACTAAAACAATAATAAATCTCGCAAAATAAGCGAGAACAAATTGGAACGTTCATAGAAATTTGTACAAGGATACGAAGAGAGGGAAAAGGAAACCGAGAGAATTTTCAAACACAAAGCTTATTCAAGTACAGGTATGCTGTTGATTTTCGATTCTGTTTTGAATTTTCTATTCTGTTTTGAGTTTTCTATTCTGTTTTGAGTTTTACCAGAAAGGTTATACGTTTTTAAAACACCGTGAATTACTAGCTGGTGTGGTTGTTTGTAACTCGAGCGAACTCGACTCAACAAGCTAGAGCTTTACTTCAGACCCCTTGAGCCAGAGTCTAACGCGCTAAAACTGGGGCATTTTTTGCCTTGTATTTGTTTGCAGGAAGTTTACCGAATACCGAAGAAAACTGCAACTCCAGTAAGTATTATTAAAGTGACACTCGAAACAGAGGGCATTTTTCCTCTCCGTTTTTATTTATTTATTTATTTATTTTGTATTTTGTCTTCGTTTTAGCTTTTGTTTGAAAGCCGATCGTTGATGCAAAAGGAGAGGGTGAAACTCTCTTGTTGATGATGATGATGATGGTGATCATGCAAGGTGAGACAACAAATTGAATAAGTGATTGAAAAAAAGAACAGGTTTGAAGAATTTCTACGTTCAGAAGATGAATTTTTATACCGTCTGGGCTTGGAAATTAAGGGTTACCATTGATAGAGCGTTTTTCGATTGAGTGCCTTAAAACAAAATCAAAGTACTTATTATGGAAAGAAGAATGGAAAATACCCTGAAGAGCCAATGAGAACTCGGAGTAAAAACAAGCAAACCGCCCAAAAGGCAGGAAAATGCGGGCGACCAAGTCGTGATTGATTGTAGTTTTGCATCTGATTGGTCGAGAGAGTGACGCGAGTTTTTTCGGACCAATCATAGAGCAGAGTAGAGTAAAACCAGTACAAACCCAGATTACTTTGGAAACTCAATTAAAAGTTACTCTATTAATGGTCTTTGAATCTCTGATCTGATCTATGATTGTATTTCTGTAGGACTCCTATTGAGAACATCGGTTCTCCAGGAAAATAAGATGCCATCATGAAGAGTTTACAGGACTCCCCCAAGCCCCTCTATCCATCTGAATCCAGAACTCCGCCCGTTTCTCAGGGATTCTCTACCTGTAGTGAAGACACTGAGATGCCGCAAGACTCTTCAAGTGCTACCCCTCCGTCAAAAACTGGTGACTTCAGTGCTTTGGAATTCGGAGAAGACGTGGATACCCAAGCGGATTCAACTCCTGATAAAGGAGAAGGAACTCATTCAAGTTCATGGGTGTCGGATTCTGTTGAAGTTACTCAGAAACAAGATTCGAAATCACAAAACATGATGCAGACATTCGGTTATCAACAGCGCATGAGCGTCAGTGTGGAGCATGGGATGGGCCCTTTCCAACATAAACCCGGCCGCAGCAAAAAGAAAAAGAAAAAATGGAATCAATTGCAGAACTTACTCTAGCAACAGGGAAGAAATCCTCAAGGATTGGTAGATAAAAACGCTGGGAACTTTAACGTGAATCCTCAAACAAACTTAAGACCTCAGCAAGGTACGGCAACCCAGTGGAGAGGTCAGTCGCAAAATCCCCCTGCGACTTTCTAAATGGGAAACCAATTCTTCTGCAGCAGCGGACCAGCAGTTGGACATGATCAAGGACCACGGCCACAAAGTGTAGTTTTAGGACGTTTTGTGGGAAATTTCTCTCAACAACCTCCATCACTACCAAACTTTAATGTACCTCCTCCTAATATGTCACCTATGGAATTTTTTCGCATAGTTCCACCACCTAATATCCGTCCGCAGACTCATTCAATGATTCCTTAGCAGCTACAGCCAAATCCGCTCATACCGCCCCCTCAGCAAGTACCTCCTCCACCCCTTCAGAGTAGTCAATCGCAGTTCTTTCCACCAAGTCAACCTACCCCCTCTTACACTCGGCTTCCTCCTCTGCCACCTTTTCAAGCCAATGTTACGACACCACCACCAACACAGTTTTCACACTCCAACCTTAACCCTATTCAACAGCAATTTCCTCAAAGCATCCAGGCTGCTTTTCCACCACAGCAGAACCAGTTTCAGTTTAATACACCCCCTCCAAACCTCAACATCGCGGCCGCTCAACAGGAATTAAGCCGGAAATATACCATGGCCTCTACAGCAGGTGACTGATCCAACAGAAAGTGTACCACACCCCGAGTTGGGGTCGCTCTCTGTTCAAACTGGAGCTATGACGACATCGATTTCAGATGCCTTTGAATGCAGAGAGGGCTTTCCTTCAGATTCAGAACCGTGCACGCCATCACCTGTGAAACACAAACCACCGGGGCATCTCCCTCCACATTGGAAATCAGCTACCGATAGCCAAGGGAAAATCTACTTCTATCATGCCCTAACAAGGTGAGAAATCTTACTCGTTTGTTAGAACTGTGGGTTTGTTATTGCTCAATGCCCACCGCGAGTCCTTGGCAAATAATGAACTGTTGTGTATCTGGGTTTTCTGTCATACGATAACTGTGACGAGTTAGTTACTTCTAGGTCTTGGAAGCGTTAATCATCTATTGAAGCGTTAATCATCTATTGGAGAATGATTCTGTTGTTTTCTTCAGCAAGTAACATCGCTAGAGCCGTTTGATTTTCATGAGAGAGTTAAAAGTGTGTCCCGGGCCCTTGGTCAGTAGCCGTGCACCAGATGTCTTCTTCCATGTATCGTTTTCTTTTATTTTATTTGTCGACCATAATTTTATTCCTGGCGACTATCGCCCAACAGCGTCTCCGAAAAAAAATTGAAAATGTCTATTGGAAAATTCCCCCCCCCCCCCCAACTCAGTGATCCTCATATTTAACTTTCTTTCTTTTGGTACGAAAACTCAGTGGGATCTTCCAAGCTGGGACAGCAGCCCCTCATCAGAGGAAGAACACCCTTATGTTGTCCCAGAACCTGATCATACAAGTATTTCTGCTCACAGCTACGTTGATATGGACGAGGCAAGGCAAACCAGCAGCTTGATTGTGGCAACTACTTCCTTGTCCACTCAGAATGAAATCTGAAGTCAACTCTTCTTGTTATCCTCCAGGATTCACCACCAAAACCAAAAGTAAAGAAATTAGCAAAGGCTCCTACAACACCTCCGGAGACCCCCCCTGAAAGGCCAACGCTTACCTATACCACAGCTCCAGCAGATACCACTGCACACAGGAGGGGGGATCACTTGCTGAGAGATGGTACCTCAAGCAGCTCCTCGTCACACCAGAGCAAGAACAGAGAGCTTTTTAGAATGAAGGTCAGTTGAGTCCGTCTCAGTGGTGACGTTACCTTCTCAGAGCCTGTGAGGCCAGTGTCACGCCATGGCCTCTTTCTCAATATGTCACGCAATTTTTATCGGTTTCATCATTGTTTCAGCATTGTTTCGGATGTCCTGTATATCTGTTTACTAACTGATGTATTTTCGTTTTCGATATTTCTCTCCGCAGCTTTCTAGTGTTAACTAGTACATATGCTTAAAGATATTTTAAGGAGATAGTTAGAATCAATTTTTTGTATGAATTAGGCTATTCGTTCTCAATAATTATTGAATCAAGCTTTTCACCTTACTGATTGTAAATTAACTCAGAATAGCTTTCAAGGAGAGTTGATAAACTGCTCTATTGAAAGCAAAAGCTCCTAGTTTCAGCCCTAATCAGGGCCTTCAGTCCATTAGTTCCTAGTGGGGAGATGATAACGTTGTGATTACCTGATCAGTCTTTCATTGCAATAATCCAATTTTGTACGTGTAGATATGTAACGAAACTAGTCAATTGATGTCATTTAAATCTGTAGCAAAAGCTAGCTTCATTTTCACAAGAAACAAACTAGCAATTTTCTGTTTCTGTTTCTTTTCAGCCATAGTTGTGTTATGAAGACACTTTCCCAACCCTGAAGGCTGAGTGGCCTTCAATTGAATGCAACTCTAACTGTAAGATGCATCTCCTCCTCTTCCATATACTTTATCATCCTCCTCACACTTACCTTCCTGCCAGTTTTGCGTGGGATTTTGAGGCCCCTGAGACGGTAGCTAGTGCCACGGCAAAGATGCACTACCCCCCCCCCCCTTTTGCTCTTTTTCTTCTTTCCACCCCGTACCACTTATCAGGCAGGTTTGCGTGTCCGAACTCAGGTGTGACGTCACCCGATCAACAAAATGGCGCTCAAAGCTATGATCGTTCAGCTAATTGTTGCGCTTGTTTCAGTAAACTTTTCTTTGTCGGCCAGAATTGCAGGTTTTAGCCCAACATATTCGGGATCCCACTACTTCACCATAAAGAAGGTTATGGAGGAATTGTCCGCGCGCGGACACGAGGTAAGGTCTAGAGCAGCCTTGCAGAAGTATCTCTGACCTACATAGCCATCGTTTACGGCGATACAGAGGAAAGTAAAAAATAAAGATCTATTGCGGCATACTGTATAATCTTTTCGCTTTGGTGGTCCTGCATGTAGGAGTTCATAATTATTTAGAATTTTCGATCGTGCAAAAGGAATCTGTGACGGCCATGCTAGACTTTAGACCGTGCAGACCGCGCTTTGTTCAATGGAGTATTTCGACTGTTACAGCTCGCGAGACTGACAAATTCGTGAATTTTTTTGAGAAATTTTTTTGTACAAATTTTTGCTGTCATATTTCAAATACAAATTACAGACATAATTAAAATTACTACACAGTAACAAGGAGGTTTGGCCAACAACGTGAATGAATTTGTTGCACATCCGACAAATTCCTTTATGACCTTCAAACCCAGTCGACTTCGATAGTTATCCAATTTCACTAGTATTATGCGGTTTTTTCAGCCTGAGGAAAAAAGATACGTTTTCTGGCTTATAAAATTATATTTTACGCCTCGGTGGACGTCAAGTGGAAGTCAAGAAACTTTGCTGGGAACTGGTTTTTGATTGGATGATAAGGAGAAATGAACAACAAACGAGTGGCTTTTTAAATGCCGCTACATTTTTGGTGCGTGATGCGTTCCGTGCCTTGTTTTTCAAGTTTGCAGAACTTTGATTCAACCAGAATACTGGATCTTTTCATTCTATATTTCGATTTCTGGTAAAACGAAAAAGATACTGATGAAACCTTGAGTCCCGTCTGTTGGTTACTTGGAAATTGTCCTTTTAATTTTAATTTCACACACATTGTGTAGTGTATAGGCTATTGAGACATTTCGTGCCGCATACATGGTGGAATGTAGGTTCGAGTTGCATCTCGAGTAGCGGAAAGCATGGCGTGTTGTAAAAGTCGTGTGCAGTGAATTGAAACACTTCAAAAGGTTTAATCCGTGTTAATCTGCTTATTTATTGGCCATCACCACACATTGTGCATGCATTGCGATAGAATCAGAGATTAAGTTGACATGGCCAAAGTTCTCCATCAGTCTTCTACTCTGGTTCAAAAACCTTATTTTCTAGTAAAGTTAGATTTTATGGTTCAACACTTTCTTCTCTGTAAAGTTCTTTAGGCTGTCTTGTGAAGATCTTGGTAATCATTTGCGTCATCTACATAGCACATTCCTTACCCCTAAATCAGTGTCACTGTCCACACAAATTACATTTGCAACACATCTTTCAAAGTAGGGATAATCTCCATGAGCTCAAGAAACTTGAGCCTGCAATTTTATTTTGTTGGATTATGTGAGCTCGAAAATAACCTTATAAAATTTTGTCATGTGTTGTTCAAAAATTGGAAACAGTTCCAATGTTACTAAAAGAGTAAGAAAAAGACGTATACACCTTTATCATATGTACATCACAGTTTAAAAGAAAAAGCCAACAAAAAAATTGCACAGTCTGTGCACTGTGCACAGTCTGCAGTCGGCAGTCTGTTTTATCATGGCCACCCATTTTCAAGTGCAATCTGTATACAATACTTACATCTTAAATCATGCTCAGATTATCAGCAGGCACAGCTCTTTTCATAGAAATAAGTGAAAAGTTAGCTTAGCCAGGGTAACTCAGGTAAGGGTTGTCTCAGTATTCATAACTGTAAAGAAAGTCCCTTAGAGAGTTTGATCCAGGGGTAAACTAATTTTTCGTCAAAGGGGTTGACTACCATAATTTATCTGCAGATCCATATTCACCTCTTTGTTTTAAGGCAAGGCTGTACACCAGGGTGTGTATTTGTGTTAAACCAGTATTTTTTCATTACTTTTTTTCCCTGCTCTCATGCTTTTTCTTCAATACAGGTTGTGCCGATTAAGCCTGCCAATCAAAACGATCCACCAACAATTGTGCAGACGATACCTCATAAGATATTCCACATACCATATAACCAGTCTTATTTTGAGGTATTTTTTGTTAAAAGTCATATGGAAGACGGCATATGGAAGGCTCTAATCAGATTTACAGAGATGCAAAGTGTCATTTGCGAACACTTGTTAAATAACACTGAACTGATTCAACATCTGAGGCAGTTTGACATGATAGTGTTTGAAAGACTTTTTTTGTGTGCTTCAATAGTGGCAGATCTTCTAAAAATTCCTGCAGTGGTTTTAATACCCTCTCCAAATGCTCCAGCAGGTTGTTCACTTTTCAAGGTTCCTTGTCCATTGTCATATGTGCCTTCACGTCTCGCTGCATTTACAAGTGACATGTCATTTATACAGCGTGTCATGAACTCTGTAGGTCAGATCAGTTTTGAGTTTGCTGTAAGACTTTTGAAATCTCCAAGTGAGCGTCGCCTCAAGGAAAAATATAACATTGCACCTGAGAAAGAACTTGAAGAGGTCCTCGGGAATGCTGAGTTAGTGCTCATTCTTGGAGACTTTGCACTTGAATATCCACAGCCACTTCTGCCAGGTTTGCTACCCATCCTAAATAGGATACCACTCCATGGCTGGGCTGCCCCTGCACCCCCCCTACCATGTCCACCTCCCCCCTCTCCAGATGTTAAGTTTTTGACAGGTTTTACTGACGGGTCATTGGTACCCATTTATACTCTTGGGTGGAGAGAATTAAGTGTCCTTTGTACAAACACAGAAAAATTACTTAGATAGCCCTCTAACTTAACTGTTAGGTGACTACATCTCCATGAAAAAAAGAGAAAAAAAAGAGAAGAAATCAAAATTTCCCATTGAATACCCTGATTGTGACTCTCTGTGTCCTCAATCAAGTCTCTTTTCAGACTTGCGTCAGACATTGTAGGTCCATTCTCTTGAAATAATACTCTCCTGAAAGGGTTGAATGGCTGTCAGTTTGCTGAAGGGTGATTTATATGATTCCACTCATAGCATAATTAACACATGTGCATCAGGAGATTACAAACTTACTAGACAAATCAGTTCCTGGGGTATTTATAGATACCTGATCACATTCTGTTTGTATTTATCTTCTCGTTTTGTTTTTTTCTTTTAAGGTCAGGTCATGGTGGGTCCCATCACTGCTAAAGCAGAACCTGACACACTTCCCCTTGACTTGGCAAACATTATCAACAGTTCTAGGGGGCACGGGTTCATTATTGCTTCTTTTGGATCGTATGCAGAAACAATTATTTCTAACAGGACCTTCGATTTTATGGCTGCAGCTTTTGGAAAGTTAAAGCAGAAAGTTATATGGAAACTTAAAGGTATTTTTTTAGTATTAATTGTTAATCACCAGTTATTGTCAAGGTCATCATTGTCATCATTATTGTTATAATCAATGTAACCATAATTATTGATGTAATTTTTAGCAATGCATTTTATTTTAAGTAAGACATAATGTGTTAATTGTCTCCAGTGAAGTTTAAGCCGAAATAGGTAGAATGAATGTAATTAACCCTTTGACTCCAATAAGTGACCAAGACAGAATTTCTCCTTACAATATCAATACAATATTAACCAGATAGGTGATGAGAATAAAAGAAAACATCAATATGGGGATAATTAGTTGCTCCAATACTAAATTCTCTGAACTAACAGAAATAAATTCTTCACTCTGACGAAGGGCCAACGCTGGAAATGTCAGCTTTTTTACTCTTTACGGTGGCCAATTTACGTTTTCAACCAAGTTGTTAACACTTAACTACCTAGCATTATAAGAATTGTATGGTTGACAGTAAGGAGAATTACAATTTTGATGTGGGAGTTTAAGGTTTAAGATTTTATGTGCCTTTTATTGGTGAAACTTTGAATTCTTTGTTACTCAGGAAAATCCTTTTTATCAACTTTTTCAGGTTACATTCCTTCGCTCCTTGGTCCAAACATCAAAGTAGTGAAGTGGATACCTCAGAATGATCTGTTGGCTCACAAAGATATCAAAGCTTTTGTTTCTCATGTGGGACACAGCAGTCTCTACGAGTCAGCTTACCATGGGGTGCCTGTGGTGGCTGTTCTTCTCTTTGCTGATCAGTTTTTTAACGCCAGGAAGGTAGAGCACTTTGGATTGGGTATGACTGTGGATCACAAAACTGCGACTGCTGAGGAGTTTGCTAAGACAATGGAGGATGTGATGACTGAACCAAGGTAGTGACACGTATTTTAATAAAGTTTAGAGAGTCATTTAATTTGACATGTAGTTGCATAGCTGGAAGATATCTAGCAATGTGATTGTTTATCTATGGGGGAAATCGGCGTGAAAATCCATGTTCAAAAGTTACACCGTTCAGCAGCATATGTAACAAAAAAGCCCGCATTAGGATCCTTAAGAAAGTTATTACGACACATGCAATCGCTTAAAGTCACTGTGTGAATTATCATCCACTTTTTTTTTTTTTTTTTCACTTTTTCCTGCATGAAAGAATCGTAAGTTTTTCAATGTTATTATTCGATCGTGTTTCTTCAGTTTCCAAAAAAATGCTAGGCGCATTTCTCGTCTTATGAGAGACACTCCACGGACCCCCCTAGAGAAAGCTGGTGACTGGATAGAGTATCTATTCAGACATGGTGGAGCCCAACACCTCAGAGCTCAAGTGTTTAACATCCCTTGGTACCAGTACTACTTACTTGACGTCATAGCTTTCCTTGTTGCCCTAGCTGCGTTTGTCGTCATGGTGATCAGATGGACATGTGGATGCATGTTTCGTGGGTGTTTCCGCCCGAGCAGCGAGAAAGCGAAAAACGATTGATCTCTTTTGGCCCGAGCTCGTGATGTCACAAGTCATGCATGGGTAGTTACTTTGATTTTAAGGAATTCTTGTAGAGTTAACATTTTATAATATTCATGGAAGTTGTCACCAGGTAAATTTAAAGCCAGATTTAAAAAGACTCAGCGGTGAACGCACCACGTGCACCGTTTCTACGTGTAACTATAGACAATTACAGACTTGTAGACGTTGCTTGTTCGATGTAGCCAGCGAACAAACCCACATGAGTAGTGCTTCGGAAGGAGCGTTTCTTGGCTCGCGGGCAAGTATGAAACTCTGAGCAAATTTAGCCAGCGAGAGGTCTCAAATGGGTCTAGACTCCCGGCAAACCTCTCCTCAACTCGTTTCAAATCTTCCCGCGGGCGGAGAAACGCGCGTTATGCAGCGCTAGTAATAAATGCTTGCCAGCAAAAACGCTTGCGGGCTAAGTTTGATATAAATGAAAGGTTCTGGCGGTTGGTCAGAGTCAGCTGAGTAAGGGCCAATTTGCAATCACTGTTTTCAGTGGCGTATCCAAGGGAGGGTGTCGCACGGCTGGATCCCTCTCCTCAGACCTGTGGGTTTTTATTTTTAATTGTCTAACAGCAAAATTCTTGCACCAACAAGATCATATGTCACTTCTCACTATGAAGTGTTTAAAAATTAACTTTTCTTAGTGCTAATACCAGAAAAAGTAAAACGCTCACCTTTTTTAAACTCAGTGCTTAAGGCGGGGTTTCACCTGAATTTTGCGGAATGTGTGCACGTCGTCTCAGTATAACCATTTTAGACTGCCATAATTTTTACTTAAAACTTACAGTGTTAACTAGTACATATGCTTATAGATATTTTAAGGAGATAGTTAGATCCAATTTTTTGTATGAATGAGGCTATTCGTTCTCAATAATTACTGAATCAAGCTTTTCACCTAACTGATTGTAAATTAACTCAGAATAGCTTTCAAGGAGAGTTGATAAACTGCTCTATTGAAAGCAAAAGGTCCTAGTTCCAGCCCTGTCCAGACCCTTCAGTCCATTAGTTCCTAGCGGGGAGCTCACCCAATCATGAATTATTCACAGACGGCCGTCCTTCCGTGCGTACATTAATATACCGATAAGAATTAACTGGACGGCTTGCGCTGGAAGAAAACATTGAAAACTGCGCTCAACTTCGTGCGCGTGCGATTGTGTGAGTATCGATTGAAGAAAAACTCCATTTTACGACATAATTGTTCACTAATGTAGCTAAATAATGCATTGGTTCTTCTTTAATAAATACCATCGACAAAATGATGATACAACGTAAAACAGAACAGTATCGCAGATTGCCGTTCGCTGAGTACTTGTATTGTACAGTTGAACCAGCGTAATATTTGTCCTAACAGTCCTAAGAAGAAAGATAATCTGCGATGCGTTAAGGACATTGAACTTAAAGTATTAACATTGATTCCGGGAAATAAAACCTGGAATATGTAAACTTTAAGATTATTCTTGGTTTCATTTGGGTGGTTCCGTTTTATGTGACCACCCGGCATAGCTGAAGACGATACGCAGCAACAGACGGTTGGGACTCAGTCAAGGGTGACCACGACCGCTTAACCCGTTACACCCTAAGATCATTATTCATCTTCTCCTTACCGTCCTCCATTCAATTTTTAAGATGTTAACAAGAAGAATTTGTTTACCAATCAAGAGGTTCTTTAGTTGGTGATCATTTCCTTTATTCTCATGACCTTCATGCATGATTCAGAGGTAATACTGTGGGGAGAAATTACATGCTAGTCACTCTTAAGGGTGTAAGGATTAATATGCGGTGTCGCTTAAGGTGTACGAGGAAACGAGACTTGGTGACAGTCCACCCACGGGGAAACTTAAATTTGCAGTCGCGGTGACCGATTTTTATCGTGGGAAACTACCTCGGGGGAATTATAGCTTTTGGAGCTGATATCGGCCACGAGAACAACAGGTTTTCTCATGAAAGCTACCCTAAAGTAACAAAATGGGAAACGTGAAATGCTATGCAAGTGAGCCAATCAGCGCTTGTCGGTGAGTACGTTGCTGATCACATATGTGGGTTTATATGTTATCTCGTGAGACATGTGACGTTAGGCAATATGCTTTTTTCATTTATAACTTGCAATGCCGCGATTTGGAACTCGTATAGGTATATTTCGGTTTTTTGGAATATTCTACAATTCTCTCCCGATTAAAAGATTCATTTTTGTCTTAGAACCAGCCTTCATTCCGACTTAGGGTTGTAAATATTGATTCACATTGGCCTTTAGCTAGTGTAGTTAAGAAACTACTGTGCTGATCAATGAAAGTATTTGCCCATTCGCCCATCAAAAACTCCTGGTTCTGCACCAGATCAGGGCTTTCAGCCCATTGATTCCTGCAGTAAGCTCACCCATTCATGAATTACATATCGATTTCAAAGGTATGTTAATTAAGACCCACTAGTTCTGAAGAGGAAACTTGTAAAATTAACGTCGATTTCTGATAAGCAGACATAGAACGTATGCCCCAGGGACTTCTTTATCAATGCGACTAGCTACTAATTAAGACGTGACGATAGTTTTAACACCAAGCCATTATCTTTCGTTTTACCTCATCTCCCTTGCCCCACTAAAGGCTTGAACGCTTGTTTGAGTTTTTGAAACGTCTCCAAAAACTCAAACAAACCCAGACACGCACTGGCAACTACCATCTACCATGCCTATTTGTCGAGGGAGTTACTTTGCAACATTCAACTTTAGTGATTTCTCAATTTTTGTTTGTTTTGTTTTTATTACTATTTTTTTAGCCCTGTTCTTTTTGTCTTTTCTTGAGTGATCACATGAGTAGTTGTTCGGAGCGCCGTAATTTTTTTCAAGTGGAGGTTGAATACTTCACAAAGTTTTTTTTAGTTTTCTTATACAGTATAATTACTTTTTCTTCTTTTCTGATGTAGGTGGTGCTTGTTCGACCAGTGCTTCGTGATGCACCACCAAGTAATGAGCAGAAAATTCCCCAAAGGACATTCCTGACACCATACGACGAAAAAGATACAGAGAATAAAGTGAAAACAGCCATGGAAGGCAAATTGTGGAAGACAATAAATAACTTATATGAAATGCAAAGAGTCAATTGTGAAATCATGCTGAATGACACAGTGCTACTTCGAGAACTGAAAAGCTTTGACTTGATAGTTTATGAGAGTTTTTCCTTCTGTGCTGTTTTGGTCTCTGAGCTTCTTGGCATTCCAAAAGTAATCATATTTTCTGGTCCTCCAAATGGTCCAGGAACTTTTGCCCATAATATTCCCCACCCAGTATCATACATTCCAGCACCAATGACTTTATTTACAAGTGAAATGACGTTTTTACAGCGTCTTGTGAACTTTGGAGTATACAACTTCATACAGTCTGCAGAACAAGTTTTAATTGCCAGGTACATGGGTTCTCTGAAAGAGGAATACAACATCACTCCTGGGAAGAGCTACCAAGAAGCTTCTGGCACTGCTGAGCTGGTGCTGTTTCTTGCTGATTTTGCACTGGAGTATCCACAGCCTCTTTTGCCAGGTTTGCCAAAATAAGTGAAGAGGATCTTAGCAACTGAATACTTACCCCTCCCCTAACCAAACAGCAGTCAACTGATAACAAGTAGGGTTAATGTTGGATGGGGGGGGGGGAGGGGGGGAGGTAGATGAGCATGAGGCTGCTTAGATGTTGGCATTGATCTGCTAAGTAATCCAATCACTCCTGTGATAGAGTTTAGAGTTGGAAAAGGTTTTACATGTGACATGTGATTCCATATCTGACGTGTAAATTTTACAGAAAGGCGAGTTAAGATGTGATGTGAAATTTTCCCTTTGAAATTCATGATGTGTTAAATACTGCTTAAAGACCAAGTGATGCATTGATGTTTTTTCATGTTCAAAATTTGTGCAAAAAAACCAGCCAACAGATAAGTGATAGCAAATGTATGGGGTTATCCACCAGATAGAAATTTATCTAGTGGTTAATTAGCGCTATGGGACCTTTCTATTACAGAAGGGTAATGGAAATTTTTGAAAATTATAAATCACAAAATATTGTCTAGATCTAATGGTAGGCTAGTTATCATTTATCTGTAGTATCTTGCCCAAGGGGGGGGGGAGGTAATAAGGCATCCTCAACCTCACCCCCTCCTCCACATTATTCTTAGGATGATCCAGTTAGCATTAACAGTTTATCAGTTTGTCTTCTTGCAGGTCAAATTATGGTGGGTGCCATTTCTGCAAAAGGGGATCTTAATACACTCCCCCCTGAATTGAAAGATTTTATCAACAGTGCAGGGGGACATGGGTTCATTATTGCCTCTTTTGGGTCATATGTACAAACAATCATAGCTAAGGAGAAGATCGATGTCTTGGCTGAAGGTTTTGGAAAGGTGAAGCAGAACGTGATATGGAAACTGAAAGGTATGTAACCCTAAGTAACTTTGCAAAGGGATAGATCTGGGCCCAGTTGGAAAAGGGCAGATAACACTATCCAGTAGATAGGTGATAGCAAAATGTATGGGGTTATCAACCAGATAGAAATTTATCTAGTGGATAGTGCCATGGGACCTTTCAACAACTGGCAAATATACAGACTTTACACCCAAAAGGGTACTACCTCTTGCATGGCAGAGTATGTCAAAGATTTTGTGTCATTGAACAAGTTGATCATGCATTTAGAGAATGGATAGGGAGAACTTGAAAGTGAGTCCTCTTTTTTAGCTTCTTTTGCAGTGATGTGGAGTTATAAATTACAGTTAATTGTCACAGAGTCAACAGAATTTTTGTGACAAGGATATGGAAATTATTTTTTGATATCTTATATTACTAAAAGGTATAATTGTTGTGATATAATTATTATTTCAGGCTACATACCCCCATCTCTCAATAAAAACATAAAAGTAATGAGCTGGATACCTCAGAATGATCTGTTGGCTCACAAGGATATCAAAGCTTTTGTATCTCATGTGGGACACAACAGCCTTTATGAGTCAGCATATCATGGGGTGCCTGTGGTGGCTGTGCCCTTGTATGCAGACCAATTCCCTAATGCCAGGAAGGCAGAACACTTTGGAATAGCAACAGTTTTAGATCACAAAATTATGAATGCTAAACAACTTTCAGAGACAATTCAGCATGTTATTGATGAACCAAGGTATATTCATATATAGATAATTTATTAATTGTGTGAAATTGTAGCAAATGCTGTTGGAAAGTGCTCAATACACATGAGTGTAGAGCTAAATACACTTCAAAATGACCAAAATGAAACACGCATGATTCCCTAAGACTCTGAGTTTCGTGCTTACGCACTCGTCAGACAGATTTAATCCTGTCCTTGACATCAAAAGAGTTGTATGGCAGACAGCAAGGAGAATTGCTAGTGAGATCTTGGGAATGAATGGGTTGAGTTAGAAATACCTGTTGTTCTCAATGGTTGCTTTTCACTATCAGCAATGAAATGCAAACTTCTATGGTGAACTCTGTAATTTCATAAGCTTATAAAGACCTTAGAGAATGGCTTTAAGCTGGAATCAAAATTGTGTTTGCACTTGCACCAGGAAAAGCAACCTAAAAAAGGCTTCAAGACATATTTTAAATACTATTTAAATATAATTATGACATCCACATCTTTTGTCCACAAAACTGCTTTTCCCTTCAAATTATGAACTTGTTGTATTAATAAATTCCTAGCTATATAGAATTGTGCAGTTGCAAAATTCTTATGTTAATTTGTATTGTTGTAATTGGCATTGTTAAATGTTGCTATTCTTATTTGTGTCAGAGTCAAGAAAGAAGCCAAACGCATTTCTCGTCTTATGAAAGACAATCCAAGGACCCCCCTGGAGAAAGCTGGGGACTGGATAGAGTATGTACACAGACATGGTGGAGCCCAACACCTCAGAGCTCAAGTGTTTAACATCCCTTGGTACCAGTACTACTTACTTGACGTCATAGCTTTCCTTGTTGCTATAGTAGCATTAGTTGTCATGGTGATTAGGTTCACATGCAGGTGTTTTTGCAAAGCATGCTGTAAAAGTAGTGCTACAAAAACTAAGAAGGAGTAGGCATGCTATAATTGCTGTTCTGTAGGATGTCACTGAGTGCTTAATTTTGGATGTTATCACGAAAGGAGACACCTTCAAGAAATTCCAAGCAAATGCAAATTGCATGAAATCATCATAGCCAACATATTGATCATGAATAAAGGGGTAAGTTTCTAAAGAAACTGTGGTGCTGCGTCGGTGGGAGAGTATAGCAGGTAATTTAGTGTTAACAACTGGGTTGAAAACGTAAATTAGCCACCGTAAAGGGTAAAAAAGCTGACGTTTCGAGCGTTAGCCCTTCGTCAGAGCGATTAGAGGAATTGTGGGTTGTGTGATATTGATCATGATCCTGTTTCACGCACAAAATTAAAAAAATAACAAGTCACTTGCACTTGAAACAGTATTTCACGCTTCACGAATTTAAAAGGGAAACTTTAAATATCACCCTACCTTGCGTTCTGGTAAGATTCACTAAGATTAAAGATTAAAATAGCCTGGTTTTTTTTGTCCTCTCGTGTCTTCTTTAAAAAGAGGAGGGGAGGGTGTTGTCCTTTGTAATTTTGCAGATTATCTAAACTCAGTTGATAATACAAAATTACCCTGTTATACTCTCCTACCCACCGATGCAGCACCACAGTTTCTTTAGTAACTTACTCACGTTATTCAATCGAAAAACAGACGTAGCACGAAGCACGTAACGCAATCGTCATTCTAGGGAACCTCTTCTCTCTGATCCGTTTGACGTTCGAAATGACTCGGCTTTCATATATTTGCATCAGAGTACACAGCTTCAGATAACCATCAAAGTGTTTCATTTTAACCTACTTTCCCGCCGACGACGCACTACAGTTCTCAAAAGTACTGATGAATAACCTCGCTCACAAATTTGGTCAGATTAGTTCTCTCCGCAGCAAGCGATCGCTGGTTTCTGAAAAATATAAACAGCGTGAGGAGTCCATTAAGTAATGGGCTCCTGACGGCGTTCACAAAGTTGGGTGACCACCAGAAAAAAACATTGGACTGAGAACAACGATAATGAGGTAAAGTCGAGCGTTTTTACGTCCATCGATTTAAGAGTCGTTTTCTCCCACAGAGTTTCTAGTAAAACTATTATCTACCTCAACACTGAATGAGTTATTTGCTTATCCATAGCAAACAAAGAAAACAAAAGAAGTGGGCCCTCTGAATAGACGTCTCTCAGGTTTAAGCAAATTTTTGAAAATTTGGTGGACAATTCCAAGTTAAAATTTCCCTTTCTTGTGCCTTTCAGTTATACTGATTTATACCCACGAGATGTGTAGCTCGAGTTTGCTAAAACTTTAGGTTTACTGATTTTGTTGTTACCGAAGTACTTGACTGTGTAGGTGAATCTTGGATTACGTAACGAATTTTTGAGTTGGCTCGTTATGTTACCCCTCTGTGGGGTGCGTGACCATTCTTTAGTTGTCAAAATCGTTTAATCTTCGCAACGTCTAAGCCAGAGTCTATAGCTGTGCAAATGATTCCTTTGATCTACGGGGTTTTGATAGCTGAAGTTGTTGAAGATGGTCTTTACTGTTAGAACGAAAAGTAATCACCCTCTCGTTGTCTCATCTGGTCGGACTATTTTGTTCATGCTTAAACAAAACCATGGTCTCTGTGGTTTTCTGCCGACGACATCGATGTGTTCTCTTTCGTTAATTTCAGTCGAAGATCCACCAAAAACAAAACTTTTTTCAGAAACCCAGGTCCGCTCCGTCTTCCAGTTTTCGGAATAACTTGGACGTTCTTCGTGGGAACGAAAGGTCAGCCTCTTGGAAAGCGATTTTACGAAATCCAAGCAGAAAATGTCAAGAAACATGGGAAAGTATTCCGCAACAAACTACCAAGCGTCGAAATTATCAGTTTATCCGATCCTGCCAACGTTTCAAAGTTACTTCGATCGGATCCCAAATATCCATAAAGACTGGAGTTTCCGTCTTCAAATTTCTACCGGGAGAAAAGGAAGAAAATTCCTGGTGTTTTTTTCGACGATGGTGAAGAATGGTACAAGCTACGAAGCGTCCTGAGTAAAAGAATGCTTCGACCGAAAGAAGTCGCCGACTATACTTAAGGTTTCGATGAAATTATCGGCGATTTTATCCACCGATTACGATCAGTTCGAGAGTCTAGTAGGTCAGAGAAAGAAAAGGAAGTTTGTAAACTCGATAATGAACTTTTCAAATATTCGTTTGAGTCTGTGGCGGAGATGTTGTTTGACGAAAGGTTTAGTTGTCTTTAAGAAGAAATCAGCAAAGAAGCACAGACCCTCATAAAAGCCGTCGGAGATTTTCTGGCGACTGCAGTCGAGGTCGGTTTTTTGCCTACTTGGTTTTACAAGGTCTACGAGACACAGAAATTTAAAAAGTTTTTCGATAATTTTGACTCGATGTACGATTACGCCGACATCACTTACCCACTGGAGGCAGAGAATGTCAGTGGACCCGTTCATGAGAGGGGTCACCATTTCTGACAGACCTGTTAGAGTGCAGTTTGTTGACAGACAATGAGTCAGGCCGTTTTCATCTCGCCAAGTTTACCTTGTATTGTAATACTGTTTTGAGCTGATAGTGGGAGAAATTCTGATGACAACTCGTTTAAACAATCCACACTGCAAATTTTTATCGTATATAAACATACTTCGTATTCTTTCGGTTTTCATTGTATATTTATTGTCTTGTAACTCGCAGATATGGCACAAAAGTAGCAGACGAAGAATCTGTTTAGTTTTTTTGGTCAATAAAAAGCATTCCCATGCATAAATTCCCTTTGATAATAAAGTAACCTTTTCCAGGCGTTCATGCATTTGATAAAACGGAGCGAAATAGTAGCGGCAGAGCGAAAGTTAAGGATGATGAGTATATGAGTAAAAAGTATCTAAAGCATACAAGAGTCTGTGTGAGGATACAACAGTATCTACACATTGGGGTATCAATTAACTCTTTACATACTAAGATCAGTATGCATATTCTCTATGCTGTTTTCTATACATTTCCCTAAGTTGCTGACAAGGAGATTTTGCTTGATAATCAAGAGCTCTTGTACTTGTTGATCATTTCCCTTATTCTCATGACCTTAATGTTTGATTCAGGAGAGAAACTGTGGGGAGAAATTAGATGCTAGTCAGTCTTTGGGGTTAAAGGATTAAATTGATAAAATTTCTGGGGTATCTGAAAATACAATGGTTTGTATTACTATACGATTAAGAGTATCTCCTTCTTTCTTCTCTTTAAATGTGTTTATTTTGGCATTTTAAACCACAGTATTTTTGTCAAAAGCCTTGCAAGAAATTTCCAGAAATTTAAGCTCAGAAAAAAATTTCTTTTCCAAGGTCACGCATTTGTTTAAAAGTCTCTTGAATTAACTAGCTAATCGCCTTTGAAACTAACGGCGTTCGAAACCTAAAAATTGTCACTTTGCTTGGCTTGTTCACTGAACTAATGACTTAAAAAAATAACTTGGAGTTTTTTAACTTCGGAACTCTTATAAAGAAATACTCTACACGCTGTCTTGTTTCAAATTAATAAACTTAGATGTCTGATAAGCATTTTACAGAACTGCTTTCCTCTGTATCGATCCGAGTTGTCCTTCGCAGATGGCGTCCTCTTTTTACAGGCTTGTAATTAAATAGTTGTGAGCTTTACTAAATCTAGTTCATTCTGCTACAGAGGTTTTATCAAAGTCATGGCTCTTAAGGTGCGCTAGGCACCGGCCAATTTCCAAAATTAAATGTCACGTTGTCGCCCATGATCATAAATGGCGCCCATTGAGAAACTTTGTCAAAGCCGTTATTTCTCATCCACTTCCTGGCCTTCTGAAGAGATTCACTTGCGCTTTCACCGCGGTACAAATGTTTGTAGAAACTAGTCATGAACTGCTCTGTGGCTGTGTCATCCAGGGCCCATCGTGCCGCTAACACTGAACGAGCTCCGGATCCTAAGAACGCACGGGCAATTCCAATAACTCCCTCGGTTCTAATCTGCCCACGAGCACTGTGACAACAACTAAGCACCACTAGTTTAGCTCGCAATCGAGTTTTTGAAATATCTGCCATCGTCAAAAGATACTCTTCTTCTCTAGGAAAAGGTGGGAGTTGGGTAGGGTGCTCAGGAGAAAGAGCAATCTCCCCTCTTTCGGGATCTCCATGCGCAGCAATGTGTATCAGGCTCACTGAATTTATCGCTTGGAGTACAGAATGCTTTGTAACGGACTCTCCTATCAAAGGCCTTACGCCAAGAAGTGTTCCAATCATCTCTGCTTCCTTTCTTGCATACGGCAATGGTATCATATTTCTGCACCTTCCCTTGTAAATCACCGTTCCAACCACAGGGTCACCCACTACCAGTGCCCCGGTCTGACTGTGATAGTCTGGAGGACTGTCTTGAACAAGCTTCAGAGTCGTGAGAGAGGGAACCAACCGAATCCTGCATGTCTCTGATAAAAACTTGCCTCCTTCGTCAGCCAAGGCTGCAAATGGCACTTGGTACACACAGGAATCAGGGACAATTATGATCTCGGGCTCCTTCAGTAAACTGGCCACGGGAGCAATGATTATGTTGTAACACAAGTGAAGACTTGTTTTGAAATCTTCGGTATCACAGTAATGCAGCCCTGATCGGTTGTTGCAGCGAAGTGACATCAGTTCTTTAAAAAACTCATCTACCTCAGAGACTATTCCGGTCACCTTGTTGGGGTCTAGGTTCACTTTCTTTTCTGAAAAAAGAATAGCTCCCTTTGCTTTTATTATCCAAAACCGTACCTCATCTCCACCAACCGAAATGTACAGGCATGCACAGTCTGTTTCTTTACTGATGATCCCTTGAATGCCGCACCAAGATCGTGGATCGCTTGAGATCTGCTCTTGGACAGAGTACTGAGCTGTCATCAAGTCGGCCAGGCCTCTTGCCCTTCTCAGCTCTTCGACATAAAGGGCGTCTTCAGGCTTTCCAGTGGAAGAAAGCAGCCTACTGATTAACTTGAAGGGAAAGGTGCCGTGCTCTTCTAAAAGAGATATTTGCAACTCATCGTTTTCTTTAAGAAAACCTCTCAAAGTTTCGAACTTTTGGATGACTTGAAAAAGATACGAAGAAGCCTCTTCAAGATGACCTTGTGACGCCAGTAACACCGATAGATTACAAAGGCAGATAAACTCGTTCAAGTTGTGTCCAATATCCCTACTTAGTAGGAGAGCTTGCTTAAGGTATCCTTCGGCTATGTCATTTTTACCAAGAGATTGGTAACACAATCCTAAATTGTTGTAGCAGACTACTACATTTTCTCTATCACCGATGTCCATGCAAATTGTAAGGGCTTTCTGGACATATTCTTGAGCCTTGTCATATTCACCACGCTTACAAGAAATTGCACCAAGGCTTATGTAGTCTGATGCTTCTCCGGTTCTGTCATCGATACCCTTTCTAACTGCCATTGCCTTCTTTAGATAGTCATCAGCCTCTCTATACCTGCCAAGTAATTGGAACAAAGTTCCTAGGTTTCCGTAGCTTGTTGCTTCTGCATCCCTGTCACCAATTTCTATTTTGATAGCGAGTGCTTTCTCTTGGTATTCTCGGGCCTTGTCATATTGACCGAGTGATTGGAACAAAGTTCCTAGGTTTCCGTAGCTTGTTGCTTCTCCATCCCTGTCACCAATTTCTATTTTGATAGCGAGTGCTTTCTCTTGATATTCTCGGGCCTTGTCATATTGACCGAGTGATTGGAACAAAGTTCCTAGGTTTCCGTAGCTTGATGCTTCTCCATCCCTGTCACCAATTTCTATTTTGATAGCGAGTGCTTTCTCTTGATATTCTCGGGCCTTGTCATATTGACCGAGTGATTGGAACAAAGTTCCTAGGTTTCCGTAGCTTGATGCTTCTCCATCCCTGTCACCAATTTCTATTTTGATAGCGAGTGCTTTCTCTTGATATTCTCGGGCCTTGTCATATTGACCGAGTGATTGGAACAAAGTTCCTAGGTTTCCGTAGCTTGTTGCTTCTCCATCCCTGTCACCAATTTCTATTTTGATAGCGAGTGCTTTCTCTTGATATTCTCGGGCCTTGTCATATTGACCGAGTGATTGGAACAAAGTTCCTAGGTTTCCGTAGCTTTTTCCTTCTCCATACCTGTCACCAATTTCTATTTTGATAGCGAGTGCTTTCTCTTGATATTCTCGGGCCTTGTCATATTGACCAAGTGATTGGAACAAAGTTCCTAGGTTTCCGTAGCTTGTTGCTTCTCCATCCCTGTCACCAATTTCTATTTTGATAGCGAGTGCTTTCTCTTGATATTCTCGGGCCTTGTCATATTGACCGAGTGATTGGAACAAAGTTCCTAGGTTTCCGTAGCTTGTTGCTTCTCCATCCCTGTCACCAATTTCTATTTCGATAGCGAGTGCTTTCTCTTGAGATTCTCGGGCCTTGTCATATTGACCGAGTGATTGGAACAAAGTTCCTAGGTTTCCGTAGCTTGTTGCTTCTCCATCCCTGTCACCAATTTCTATTTCGATAGCGAGTGCTTTCTCTTGATATTCTCGGGCCTTGTCATATTGACCGAGTGATTGGAACAAAGTTCCTAGGTTTCCGTAGCTTGTTGCTTCTCCATCCCTGTCACCAATTTCTATTTTGATAGCGAGTGCTTTCTCTTGATATTCTCGGGCCTTGTCATATTGACTATGCGATTGGAACATTTCTCCGAGCTCTGCGTAATACAGTGCCTGGCCATGTATGTTTCCCATCGTTTTCATGATGTTGATTGCTGATTCGTAAAATTTCCAGGCCTCCATCAATTTGCCTTGTACCTGAAGTATTTTTGCTAGTTTTAAATGTAGCCATCCTTTTTCAGCGGTGTCATTAGAATCCAAGTATAGGAGGAGTTCCCTGAGGTATTTTTCTGTACTTGTGTAATCCTTTATATAATCGTAAGCACAGATTATTGCCAAGTAGATGACACGGAATATTAAGTTTGCCAGTGAACTATCGATAGCCTGCGCCTGACTGTGTAATATAATCAAACATTCCTTGTATACCTCGATGGCTTGCAACACGCGACCAGTTTTGCGAAGGAACTCGGCGACCACTGTACCTATGAAGATAGCTGATATAGCTTCTTTTATGCTGTCCATCTTGACCCTGTTTCTTCTCAGTTTGAGAAAAAAGAGAAATTAGTGAAAACTTTTACACGGACTGTTTATCTTTAAATTTCAATCTTTATCTTCCCCTCCCCGCCTTGTATTCTTTTTGTATTCACGCGCGGCGCACGTGATTTCACAGTTAAGTTAGTAAATCACGTCAAAGAACTCTTACCTTGACATTGGAAAACTGAGGTAGACATTTTTCGCATACTTTTATTTTATTTTTTTTTAGCCAAATGTTGTTGTTCATTTAACAAGTTTAATACATATTTTCTACGGAGTTTGGACTCTAGCCCCTTGTATCGTAGATCGATATTTTACATTGTCCATCAAAGAGGAACACACCTTTGCCGTCTATTCTACTGGAGTGTTCATTACACTGTCACGCGAATCACGCAGATCAGAGACCAACTGGAAAATTAAACCGGCTAACAGAACACAACAAGTTTCATTTGACTTGCTGATTCATATTTAGTTCACAGTAATTCAATTCAATTATGTAAGAAGGAGCAATGCTTTTAACAAAACCGATTTACTGGGCTCTCGAGGGAGCTCGTGTTGCATCAGACTGCTTACTGCTAATTCGAAACTGCCCAGCCAATATCTTAATAATAATCGCATTTCCTTGCAACAAGTTCGCGTTTCTAGAAATTAAATTAGAGAGTAGGTTTTCTTTGATCTGTTTCCTAAATATATATTTTGACTCACAGGTTTTACATGTTCCATATAAGCTACCTTTGTGTGAAGGTCCTGTACTCTATGGCGTGTTTGTTATAATTATAATTGTCAGTACATAATCGATGTACACTTCATTTGATGATCTTGCAATTTGATTGTGTAAAACCTTGAAAAAAGTGCAGTATTTGTCGATGCTTTTGAATAAGTATTATAGGATATCGAAATATAAACAAATGATCTGTTTTCCCATTGTATATCTCATTCAATGGAAGAAGCATAGCCTCTTTTCAAAGGGGGGGGGGGGGGCGCAGTGAGATCTATATATGCTGTTAATGTTGTTATTCCTATGATAATTTTCTTTTGTAGCTTTCATAACGATACTAGTGTTGTTTGGATTTCTAACACAGTCAGCATTGATGCAACTTACCTTCAGCAGTTAGAAACTTTCCTTATTCATTTTGATGAAGGCAGAGGGACTTGTATAAGATCTTCCGAGGGAGGTCAACTTTTTCCTAGAAAATATAAGAAAAAAATCCATGGTGAAAAGTTGGGAATTTATAAAAATTTTTTTTTGTGTCTTATGCCAATCTGACAAAGTCTCTTTCGGAGTCAATATTTTTCCACTGAATAAGCGCTCGCCCAAATTTCGTACAAAAATTTTGTTCCCATTCATAGACTGTAAATGTAATGAGCGTAAAGTAAATAAACATTGTTTCTTTTCGCCATATGATATGTTACCCGTTGCGTTCTGGCAACGGGTAACTTAAACCCACCCCACGGGTCTTATACCCACCCCAATTATCCATTACTATTGGAAAGTGAAACTTCCGGTAAATTCCGAGTAATCAGAACTACCTGATATCAGAAGAAAAAAAATCACTCGTTCTTTGAAGGAAGTTTCGACGCCATGAAAATGGTAAGTTACCCGTTGCGTTCTGGCGAATAATTGTTTGACGACTCAGGAGACAGTTAAGTTAAGTTAAGGTTAATGTTGGTTTAGGGGAGGGGTAGGTGGGCAGTTGCCCAGATACTGATATTGATCCCATTTTTGTATGCTCACATCTGTCATCGGTAAAAAAAGTTAGACGCACAAAACCGAAATACATTTACGTACATTAGACGGCGCTTGATAAGTTGGATAACAAATATCCGTCTCTCCTTATCTTTCCTTCAATGGAAGGAACAAAATGAATTTCATTTGAGCTTTTCTAATGGGCATTCGGAATTCAAATTTTTCACGTAACGGTTGAAACTCTGCTCGAGGTTGGTGCGTTAGTAGATGGCCCTTTGGCAGTAACTCATAGGATGTCGGAATTTAATCTTCAAAGAAGGTAGCTTGAAAGTAATCATCATGTCCGGTGTCGGTTAAAATACCAGTTAAGTCGTCGAATTTAGTCAGTGTTTGGTAGGTCTAGGTGGGGTTAAAAACGTTAAACCGACTTTGCCGTTTATGAATTTCTTTCAATTTTTATCGCAAATATCAGAATTCTCTTCCGCCAAGTCATTTATCACATCACTCATAACAGGACGAGGTTTGAAGCAGTTCAAGCGGGGTGTTCGTTACACTGTCACGCGAATCACGCAAATCAGAAACCAACTGGAAAATTTAACCAGCTAACAGAACACAACAAGTTTCATTTGACCTGCTGATTCATATTTACTTTACAGTAATTCAATTCAATTATGTAAGAAGATGCAATGCTCTTAACAAAACCGATTTACTGGGCTCTCAAGGGAACCTGTGTTGCATCATACTGCTTACTGCTAATTCGAAACTGCCCAGCCAATATCTTAGTAATAATCGCATTTCCTTGCAACGAGTTTGCGTTTCTAAAAATTAAATAAGAAAGTAAGTTTTGTTATAATTGTCCGTGCATAATCGATATGCACTTTATTTGATGATCTTGCATTTTGATTGTGCAAATCCTTGAAAAAAGTGCAGTATTTGTCGATGCTTCTGGAAAAGTATTATAAAGTATCGAAATATAAACAATAATATTTTTTCCTTTATATATCTCATTCAATGGAAGAAGCCATAGCTTCTTTTCAAGGGGGGGAATGATATTTCTACATGCTGTTAATGTTGTTATTCTTATGATCATTTTTTTGAAGCTTTCATAACGATACTGGTGTTGTTTAGATTTCTAAAACAGTCAGCATTGATGCAAATTGCCTTTTGAAGTTAGAAACGTTCGTTATTCATTTTGATGATGGCAAACGGACTTGTATAACATCTTCCGAAGGAAGTCGACTTTTTTTTTGTCTCTTGTCACGCCATCAAACTAAAAGTTAACGGACTGAATCCACTTAAAGATATCTTCCCCAGCCAGCCATTTTAATTTTTGGAAATTTAGCATTGGAGGTCATGTTGATAACTGGCGAAAAGTTTTATTTTGTGCAGGTTTTTTCCTTTCGGGGTAAAACGTCATTACTCTTGTGTGCCGTCATATTTTTAATTTCGGATTTTGTAGCGTCAAGCGAAAACTAAGGATATCGCCCGACGAAATCTTCCGTTTAGTGTTAGAAACAAAAATTTTCAATTCGTTTCCAGTTCTGCTGTATTCGCTGTTAAAGGCCTGTACATGTAATTTGGAGTACCTGACATCAGAAGGAAATATCCCTCGTTCTTTGAAGGAGGTTTCAATGAGATTCAGGAAAAAAATCTGTTGGAAAAACTTGCGACAAAGCCCGAGAATATCAGGAGAAAGCACTCGCTGTCAGAATAGAAATTGGCGACAGGGATGGAGAAGCAACAAGCTACGGAAACCTAGCAACTTTGTTCCAATCACTTGGTCAATATGACAGGGCCCGAGAATATCAGGAGAAATAGAATTTTCAACTTTTGATAATTCGGCCAATCGCCGGGTGCGCTACTTTTCATGTTGAAATCGTTTGTCCGAACGAAGAGAATGAATAAACTGAAATAGATGACCGATGGTGTACATTCTTAGGAAAATTCCTCTTTGTAAGAGTGGTTCAGGTTCATTATTCACCTTTCCCTCCCCTCCCTAAAAAAGGTATCATTTGTTGATCATCACTTACATGAAGCTAGGCAAGATCTTCGCGATCATGACATCACGTGATTGTTACAATATTTCCGTATTGTTTAGATTAAAACCCTTAAAAGATAAAAGAAGATAGCAATATGTTGTCTTTTAAGGGTACAACTCTGATCAACTCAGCCGTTCCTCTTATTTACCAACTTTGTCTTCGATGACGAAAATCGCAGTAACTGGAAAATGAACAGCTCGTGAAGAGACAGTCATTGAACACAAATAGCTTACCGTTTCAAGACAGAAGCTCCAATTCAGTACTGTAACAAGTCTTGATTGTAATTTTGGGTTAAAAATCCAACGGTTCTCGCAAAACAATGTACACTGAGACCGGATGTTACCTGCAACAAAAGTGAATTGTTTCATTTTTGCATGCTCACATCCGTCATCGGTAAAAAAGTTAGTCGTGCAAAACTGAAATATATTTACGCACATCAAATGGCGCTTCATAAGTAGGATAACAAATATCCGTCTCTTCTTATCTTTCCTTCATTGCAAGGAACAACTGAAATCAATTTCATTTAATCTCCAGAGAAGGTAGCTTGAAAGTTATCATCATGTCCAGTGTCGGTTAAAATACCAGTTAATTCGTTGAATTTAGTCAATGTTTGGTTAGTCTAGGTGGAGTTAAAAACGATTAACCGACTTTGCCGTTTATGAATTTCTTTCAATTTCTATGGCACATATCAGAATTCTCTTCCGCCAAGTCATTTATCATATCATTCATAACTGAACGAGGTTTGAGGCAGTTTTTAAACCTGATACTCCAAGACAAAACGATTTCCTTAGTCTATGTCAAGGCAAATTAATGGAAGTGAATCAGTTGTTTTGATAGACAGTACTTACCGCAAGTTGTAGCCTTCAGTGCCCTGCTTCGAAAATAATTTTAACCATCTCTTTTCGTCCTTTGAGTTTTTTTCCAACACACATCATACGTCAGTCATATCAGGCAGCCAATAAAGTGTGATTGTCTATTTCTGTTCGACTGTCGGTTCCGTAATCATTCCCTTTCCTAGGCCCGTTGAACAGCTAAACGTAAGCGTCAGTAGAAAAGGTCCTTTAACCCTTTAACTCCCAGAAGTGATTAACATAAAACTTCTCCCTACAATATCCATGCACTATCCAGCAAACAGGTAATGAGAATATTCAAACTTATCAGATAGAAGCTGCTATCTTGATCTAGCACCAAGTTCTCATAACTAATTTACAAGGAAATGTGTAGCAGCTACAGGGGAGAATTAACAATCAGATCTTGGGAGTTAAGGGGTTAAGTTTTATCAATTACTTATTAATTTTGTCCGCTTGTCGTCAGCCGATTTACGTAGGATTTCTATTAAACCAAGCGCAGGACAATCTTTTATTTGTGGAGCGTTATTCTATTGTATGCACCGAGCGCATTTTCAATGACAACTCACTTGGCGTGGAAACTGTGAGAAACTATCCAACATGAACATGGAAATATTCTCCACCGTTAGATACGAATTAATGAACAACCTGTTAGCTTATGAGCCAAGCGAGGAAAACGAATGAACTCGCTCCAAAGACAATTGGAGAAGAATCAAGGAAGTGAATTAATTTGTTTGTTTTCATGTCATTTGTCCTGCAGTAATTCGTTAGGGGAGGAAGTTTTCTGTCCTCTTCTCCAAAAGACCGTCTCTCAGCGTCACGAAAGCTATTTTTAGTTGTGATCTGCGTGATGTTCAATACCCTTTTGTTTTGTTTTGTGTGACATACCCTCGAATTGTCGGCATTAGGTTCCATTCGGCCACGAGACACGTGTTAGTCACAAGCATAGCCAGATCGAAGGATTGTCGAAATACTAAAATAATAGAACGGGGAAAGAGGTATGTCATCTTATTTATTTTTGTATTTATAAACCGAAACGTGTATAATCAAGGTAGTTTTGTTGCGCTTAAGATATTTTTGTTGTTTTGATTTATCTATAAGTATATACACGCCTTGCGTGTTCGAGTGGGTGACGCGATATCGAAGGCGTTCGTCGAGGGTAAGAGTACACGGTTATTTTGGTCAGCGGGAAAAATGAAATGAAACCCGCGAATATTGCAAAAGCCCGCGAAAGGATGACATCTAAAAACTGAAGACAATTTTTGATTAAGACACTAGAATGCGTAATGATGGCGGCGACTAATCATACTTTAAATAACTCGGAGACTGACTTCGTTGAGGAAATCCTTGAAAATTGTTCTGTTGAAAATCAGTACTTCGTGGGTTATTTCAACGGGAAAAGAGACGAGTTCAAGGATATGCTCGAGAGGTTTCTTCTTATTAGTTTCACATGCTTTGTAAACAAGGCCTTGCACTCAAAGGAGCTAAATCACAAGAGGTTTTCGAAAAATGATTGGCAGTTTCTTTTATTCTTGGCTGATTTTTTTGCCTTAATCAATTCGGTGTGGGCCTTGTAGAGACTTGATCTTTTGCTGCAATTTTGTTAAAAATTTACGCAATGCACCGAGCGTAAAAGTTTTGAAGTATTTCATATATAGGAAAGCTCTTGGAAAACACTCTAAGTACGCATTATGCATTTGCAGCATCTCCCGTCTTTGAACACAATGGTGGTAATGTACCGATCCAATTTTTCAGGGCAAACTGTTTACCATCGTAAGCAATGGAACTCGGCATTGCCTCCACGGACCAACAAAGGTGAGAATTCCTTTTGAAAACAGAGTTTGAAATATAATGGAACGTGCCTGTAGTATTCGATTATTGCATAACCCGCGAAACTGTTTTAATTTTTCTAGGTATTTTAGTGGAGGAATCCATCGAGCTTTTCGCATACTGAGGAAACAAAATCGGGAAGGTCATTTACATCCATTTACTTCAGAATTTCCCATAAACGTAGCGTGTGTACAATTCCTGAAATTCCCGTTCGTTATTTCACGAATTATCTGATGTTTCAGTGTTGACAAATTTTTCGTATTACGTAAGTAAAAAACATTGAACTTCTCTCAACGGACTCAACACTGCAAGGAGAATCTCTCTCATAATTTACTTTTTAAGAGACGACATTACCGTCTAAAATTCAAACGTTACTGTTAGGCTCAGTATTAGCGCATTGATAACCTAGTAAATAGCTCAAACACACTGAAAACATTTTTATTATTTTTTGTATATCTTTATCTGTGAGCTTCATGTGAGTAATAAAAAACAGAGAAGTATTGTTTGATGGCTTGTTTTCATGAATCTAGGATTTTGAGAATCGCTATAAACTACGCGATCACGCATTTAGTAATATTTCTTCTTCTCCTAATGATTTGATACTGGAAGAAAACGGTAACGGTGTAATGCTATTTTATGTGCCCGATATAAGAAAAAGTTTGTACTCGCATTTAGTTTACAGGTAAAGATCCTATCTCAGTGGTTATTTTATGACAACCACAAAATACTCAAACAAAATCAAGAAACTGTCGCAGGACCTCAAAGCTCCTTTCTTCAGAACGATCTTGAACAGTCCTTTTTTAAAGTTTTCGTGGGGAACAAGTGCTGAAGCTTACATGAGTTATTTTAAATTTAACCGTTGTACTATAAATTGTGTGTTCGACCCTCGACGAACGCCTTCGATATAGCATCACACTGTTCGAGTTTAGGACATTTCGATTAGCGTTTATTGTATGATAATTGCCTATTTTAATTTATTGTATTTCAGTTTTTATGAACTTTCCAGTGATTAATAAACTAGTGTACACTCAAATAAAACAAATTTATTAAAAACTGGGAGGGAAATAATACATTTACCCTTTCATTCCCAAGATCTCAGTAGTAATTCTTCTTACTGTCTGTTATACAATTCTTATGATGTTAGTTTAGAGAATTTTGTATTTGATCAACAAATAATACCTAATTGAAATTTTTCTTTATTCTCATCACTTGTCTGCTTGATATTTTATTCATATGGTTAAGAGAAATTCTGTCTTATCCATTTGCAATGTATGAGGGTTGAAGGTTTACGCTGACATGAGATATGATAATTCTCAACCAATTGTTCGCATTAACAAAAAACTTACAAACCAATGCTAGTCAGAAATGTTTCTTTTTTTATTGCTTATGTTTTCCAAGTTACTGGCTAGTGTTAAAACTATTTCTATGGCTGTCGTGAACACATGAAGTAAGAGAAGCCACCAAAGAACTGAAACCATCAACTCAACATAGCTAGACATAAATCTTAAAAAAAAGTTTTGATTTTAAGGTAGACATAGTCCTAAAGTTTACCACAAAACAGTGTTCCTAGTTAGATCTGAATCAGCCTTCACTTTGATAGTTGTTTTCTAGATCTTACTTGGTAATAAGAGTAAACTTATATACATGCAAACCCCAATGCTAAGGAGTAAGTTCTAGAAACCATGCATGTGTATCTGGTCTGGTTTGGCCAGTTTCAGCTGTTTCAGAAAATCACTGATATTCTGATGCTGGTCACCTTGTAGCTGTATCACCTCCCCATATTTTGGGTTTTAAAAAACTGTTCCATTGCAGTTGAATTCCTACAAAGGCGAAAAAAGGAAAATATTGAACACGTGACCCTCATTGTTTCAGGGGTAGTTACCCCTTTCTACTGCACTTTCATGCTACAGCTTGCTTGCATTCAGAATATGGTGGTTTCAGAACACATCTGTGAAACAGGACATGTTCCTGTTTAGGACCAAGTTAAGTGTATTGATTATGGCTCTCCCTATAACACATGAAGGGTTATAGAGAAGCCAGCCACATTAGATTTAATCCTAATAACACCAATAGAGATAGCAGAATTGAAAGTGAATATAAGATGTAAGATTTTACGCCACTATCCCAGTCGGTAGATTAATTCTAATAAATTAATATATAATTAAATCATATTACAGAATTGAAATTCCTTAAGCGTGGATGCCTACTATGAAAGAGCGTGATAGCCGATCAGTAACAAAGTGAACCTGTAAGGGAACAACGTCCAATACTCAGAAAAATAATGAGGTTCAAAATACACCAATGACAGCGTGCCACAACCCACCAATAACATCAAATCAAAGTGCTAAATACAGTGACACATAAACTTCTAACTTCCTCACCTGACGGTCGTTAGATAACGGCGTAATATGCGACTAACACAGTCTATAGACTGTACGATTTTACGCCATTATCTGCGTTGGTGTATATACTGTAAGATTTTCACCCGTTATTAACGATGTATATATGTAAGATTTTACGGCCAGTAACTAACGGCGTAATTTCTTCCAGTCGGTGATGTATATATGCAAGATTTTACGGCCAGTATAAACTAACGGCGTAATTTCTTCCAGTCGGTGATGTATATATGCAAGATTTTACGGCCGGTAACTAACGGCGTAATTTCTTCCAGTCGGCGATACATATAATGTAAATTTTACGCCAGTAATATAATTTACATTACATATTAATTTATTATAATTAATTTACCGACTGAGATAGTGGCGTAAAATCTTACAGTATATAGACTGCGGTAGTCACATATTACGCCGTTATATATATCCCCCTTTGAAAAGCCTCTTCTTTTCAATTGAGTATTCTTGTGCATATTTCCTCTTCGTTTGTAAGGTCTACACGGGTGTATTTTGATCGAGGATTCAGTGAAAAGGAGAAAAAACCGGCCAGATAATTTTATTTTGTTGAAAAATGAATGTACTTATGCAAAAATTTCAGCCTCTGTATCACCCCCCCGATATGTGGGCAGACGGCAGCACCCAGTAGGAGAGGCTCGCGATTCTCATCACTAGTTTCTCCGCGTCTATACTTGGAACGCCTCGGAGGAAAACGACTTTGTAACTGAAGCTCGATTAGTGATGTTCTTATCCTTATCTTAGGGAATAATACCAAACAGAAACAGCTCTTAGAGAGATTTACAGGACATTAATGAGGTCCTATTCTGTTCTTTGGTCCTCATCAAAGCTGCTGAACTAATGTGCAGAACATCTGGGAGAGCTTTTGTTTGTGCCATAAAATCACATGGAAACCATCAAATTAAGCAACGGTGGTTCGCTGCCCGCTCTTGGTCTTGGGACATGGAAAAGCAAACCAGATAAGGTCACCTATGCCGTGGAAATGGCGATAAAAGCTGGATACAGACACATTGACTGCGCAGCGGTTTATGGTAATGAAAAAGAGGTCGGACAGGCCTTAAAGTCTTGTATCGGAAGAACGGTACGGAAATGTTATGGACCGATTCTCTCTGATTCTCTCTGACCCTCAGTTAGTAAAGTCGAGCGAAAGAGCGGCCTGGGAAAGCGACAAACTTACAAAATATGGCCAAAAAAATGTTAAAAGTTTTTGCAGGGCTTGTATCCGGTCTAGATTTGCCTATTATGTTTACATAGCTTCTTTCACCGCAAAAGGACGTGCTTGTGCCTACCAAGGAGCGAGAATATGCATACTGATGTTGAGTACGAGGGGTTAATTAAACCCTCAGCATTTCTTGTTGCTTCCCTGACTGTTCGCTGATGCAGTCAGTTCTGGGTTCAGAAAAGTACAGTGAGCGATGAAATACTTGGCTTAGAACGCAACACAACAATTAATGCAGCCAGTTCTTGAAGCAAGACTTCTACAGCTGAATTGGATCTCCTTCACAAAGGACAGGGATTCATTTCTTTCCTTGTTTTGTAGGTGAATAGGAAAGATTTGTTCATCACATCCAAGTTATGGAACACAAAGCACAACCCCACTGATGTGCATTCTGCTGCAGAGCAAACTCTTAGTGACTTAGGACTCAATTATCTTGACTTGTATCTTATACACTGGCCTGTATCCTTTAAGGATGGTGATGTCAGTTTTCCAAAGGATGATGATGGAAATATTATTTATGCATACCATGATCCATGTGATACTTGGAAAGCAATGGAAACACTTGTGGATGATGGTCTTGTCAAAGCAATTGGTAAAAACCACTTTCATGGGATTTCTAACAGATGTAATTATACAAATCTCTGAGATTTCAGAAATAAATTGGCTCTTATTGTTGAAGCCTTAATCTCGGTTTTTGTGAGGTGAATGGGTAAAGGTCAAAGGTAAAATTCTGAAAACAGGTCAAGTGGCTAAAGCTCGGTTTAGAAGTCATACTTCAGCCATGCCAAACTTAATTGCAATTAGGAAATAATTTATTAATTTTGTTTGGCTTGGTAGAGGAATGATGTTTGAATTGCTGTTGTGTCAGAGTTGTGCAGCTCTCTCAGTCACGGAGCAGAGCCTCATGAACTTAATTCTTTACCTAACTAAATTAAAAAGTTTCTGTGCTTCAGCCTTGCTTTTCTTGAACTTAAGTACTGAATGAAGTGTGTCACAGAAGCTGCATAGTGTCTGAACGAGACCTCATTTTGCTAGCAGAGCCTGATTTCTATAACCTAAAGTTACCAGCACAACAAAGGTTTCACCTCACCCCACCCCCCTGCATTTGATCAGGTTTCCCTCATAGGTGGCAGAAGGTACCCATTGATGCTCCTGGGTGGAGAAAAGCACTGTATCACAAAGCTGCCAGTACATCACAGGGTTTACACCACCCTACTCCCCTGCATTTCATCAGGTTTCCCTGATAGGTGGCTGTAGGTACCCATTTATACTCCTGGGTGGAAAGAGGCACTGTTTCACAAAGCTACCAGCACATCACAGGGTTCACCCAACCCCCCCCCCTCTATTTTGGATCTCTTGACCAGTTGCCTAGATCACTAAGCATTAGGCCAATGTGTTTTCCTTGATTGAGCTTGAGTACCATGCAAGTTGTTTCCATCTTTATCAGTTTACCAGTTTTTTTTATTTATTTATTATATTTTTTTTAGGTTTATCAAATTTCAACAGCAAACAAGTGGATGATATCCTATCTAAAAGCAGAATAAAAACTGCTGTTCTCCAGGTCGAATGTCATCCTTACTTCAATCAAGCTCAGCTCATAGAACATTGCAGGAAAAGAGACATAGTTGGTGTGTTTAAACATTCAACCCTGAACAACTCTTCCTGAGGAAAACAGTTCATTTGTGTCTTAAGGCAGAGTATCTTAAACATTACAGGAAGCAATGAGAAAACAGATTAAAACTTCTTTATATATTATATGTGCGCATTAGAATGCAAAATACCAGAATGTTAAAAATGTCATGCCACCTGCTGTTGTGCTCTGTATGCATGTGACAACAGTTGTCGGCCAAGGTTTGTGGTTTACAGTGCACTGTTACCTCTGTTGTCTTAGAGTTTGCAAGATGTGTGATAGGAAACAAGTCTCATTGTTGGATGTTATATGACCCTTAAGTTGACCAATGAGAGCATGTGTTGCTAGCTATATAAGCTGTATAATTATTGCTTATAAACCACTACACTTCAATTGACTGTTTCTCTTTACTCATACTTTCTGTTTGTAGATTGGAATTAAGTTCAATCAATTTATACAATAATTTTGTCGTTAACACAGTGACAGCATACAGTCCGCTTGGATCGGCCCCTGGCCGCCCACAGGCTAAACAAGAAGACTGGAGTCTACCGCATGACCCAAAGATAGAGGAAATTGCCAACGAATATGGAAAGTCTCCTGCTCAAGTCTGTATTCGCTTTCAGATACAGAGGGGTGTCTCTGTTATACCTAAAAGTGTCACACCTGCCCACATTCAAAGCAACTTTGAAGTAAGCTTTCAATATATCAAGATTATGTGGGATTGTTTACACAATCAATAGGCCACACTTTCTTTTGGTTCAGCAGTGTAAGAACTCAGGCAAGATCTTAAGACAATATGGGAAAAGTTTATAAATGCACACTTGCGGCTCATGATTTACAAACTTATTAAGTGTTATACCTGCACTGCAAGGGAGTTATTGCTCCTGCAGGAAAACTTTTTAGAAAGTGTGATCTGTTGCTTTCATGAAACAGCTTTATATGGGTTTATTGGGTGAAAGGGCAGTAGCTTATTGACCAATCAGAGTGTGCATGATAATTCACTTATTTTGAATTGTCAGCATAGACCAAGACCTGTATCAGTTTATTGTTTGTCTGCAGTCTCCACAGTGTCAATATCACAAATGACCCTGCAATAAGCATGCCGGTAATTACCAGTAAATAAGTGAATACATGCCAAAACTAATCTAAAGAATTATGAAGTAAAAAAACTTTTAATATATTAAAGTTCACATGGCAACCAGATGGACAATCAGAAATGGTTTAATGCTACTCTGGTTTGCAGATTTAATGAGTGTAACTGAAGAAGTTAGTCTAGTGCCTTCATCAGGGGTGATCATCACCCCTGATGAAGGCACCAGACAGGAGTGTTGAAACGTTGGATCTATGAATTGCAACTTCTTCGGTTATATTCATTAAATCTGTAAACCAGAGTAGCATCAAACCATGGCCAAAAAACATGTATTAAGCAAAAGCAGAGGAAGAATGTTACACATTGTATTTGTCAGTCAAGCTATGTATTGCCACCCACACATGGTTCTTCTTTGAATCAAGCTGATGGTTTTTATCTTTTTTAAATTGGCTTGATACTCATTGAAACAAACAATATTTTAGCAATTATGAGCAAAAAGGAACAACATAACATTCCTTTAAACATATGCAGGTCTTTGATTTCATCCTCTCTGATGAAGACATGAGGCTCATTGAATCCATCAACAAATCTTGGAGAGCTCTTATTCCCATGAAAGAAGTAAGTGGTACTGTCCCCTCCTTCCCCACTCTGTCCTCGCTTTCCAATCCCTCCCTGCCACTTTTTCTCTGTTTTACTCAATCACCCACCACTCTCTGACCTTGCCTGTTCTTCATACAGAGACAGCAAAGCATTCTGAAACTTAATGGGTGGTTCATCCTGCACCATACCAAACCTTAGGCCATACTTTTACTCTAAAGCTTCCCTTAATGGCTGTGGCATGGTTTGTTGGCTCATACCACCCCTATGGCATTCTTATTAGTGTCCACTTATTTCCCTCTCCCCCCCGGTTCTGAAATATTCTTATTGACCTCCCCCCCCGTAAAAAAAAAATATGGATATATATATATATATATATATATAAATAAATAAATAAATAAATAAATAAAGTGCCCTAAATGAAAGAATTTCTCTTGCCCAATATTTTTATTTATTCTTATCATGTGCCTGCCCCATGAGATATTGATACTGTACCTTAATCACTACTAGGATTGAAAGAACAAACAGGCTATATGGCTGGAAGAGAAAATTGCACGCTAGAGGCTTTTTTTAAGAGTTAACCTTTTTTCTTTTTCACCTTTTTTTTTTTTTTTTTTCAGGTTGACGGTAAGAAAGTCCCTCGAGATAGTGCTCATCCTCATTATCCCTTCAATATTCCATTTTAATATTTGTCAGAACTTTATTTGCATTACAAACTCTAAACAGATGGACTCAGAGTCATTGCCACTGTATTGTATATTTATTTAAGTAAAAAATTGGAAAAAAAATATTTGTGCTGTAGAAAAATTATTTATGGTGGTCAATTCATTTTATAAACTCATTTAATCAAACCCACTTATCTTGTGACATATAATGTGTTTGAGTCGACAGGTGCATTAATTCTAATCGCGCTTAATTGTGGGAGAAGAGCAATCAAGATTTTAATCGTTTTTAGTTTTGCCAACACACCTTTTATAGGATGCACGACACAGGCATTGACATGCCAGTCTTATCACCATGACAATTATCGCTGCTATGGCAACAAGGAAAGCTATGACGTCAAGTGAGTAGTACTGGTACCAGGCCATGTTAAACACCTGAGCTCTGAGGTGTTGGGCTCCACCATGTCTGAGTACATACTCGATCCAGTCACCAGCTTTCTCCAGGGAGGTCCGTGGACTGCCTTTCATTAGACGGGAAATGCGCATGGCAGTTTCCTTGAATCTGAAATAAAACAATTCGAAAATTATTGGAAGGATTGGCTTATGCACCCAATGTCTAACCTCTCAGAGGCCCGGGAGAGCGATTTAAAGAGGGGATTTGAATCCTAAATGGCTGATACGAGGGTCATCTATATCATCAGGCAAGAAATGCGTTCGGCTCATTACTTGAATCCCAAAAAGATGTGACGAGGTTTTTGGGGAAGAACAAGTATTTTTGTTGTTGTCAAGGTAAAATAAAAAAGCTTTAAGAATTGATTGGAAATTTGCACGTCTTGAAATAATTGTACGTTCTCTGAGCCAGGGTAACTACAAGGAAAGTGATTCCTAACGCAGGCATTTTATTCATGGAAAGAAATAACGTAGAAATTTGAATCCAAACGAGTGTAGCGATATTTTTTTGAAAATACCTTGGTTCATTCATCACGCGCTTTATAGCCTCAAAGAGCTCTTCAGCATTCATAGTTTGATGATCTAAAACTGTTGCTATTCCAAAGTACTCTGCTTTTCTGGCATTAGAGAAATGGTCTCTAAACAACGGAACAGCCACCACAGGCACCCCATGATATGCTGATTCATAGTAGCTGTTAGTTCCGGCGTGAGACACAAAAGCTTTGATATCCCTGTGAGCCAACAGATCATTCCGTGGTATCCAATTCACTACTTTTATATTTGGACCGACAGATGACGGAATGTAGCCTGAAAAGGAATTTATAAACAAATATTAGTGGAACAATTTTCAATTGCGTGTCGCTAGTAATTCCTTATTGCTTTGGTTTAGCTTTACTAGACTCTGATTGGTCCAGAAAAGTCACTGCACCTTCTCAACTATGAAATCAGATGCACAACGAAAACCAATTGTGATTTCGTCACTCGTGTTTTCCCGCGTTTCATGAATTTTGTGCCTCTCATTGGCTAACGATGATGTCGTCCGAACCTCCAATTGGCTCTTGTGATTACTTGGTTGTGATTTCCGAAACTCAACTAAAGCTGTTGTAAGTGGACTCAGCGTTATGCTGGCGGACACCGTGAACTAAGCTGACACCAAATGACAAGTTTCAAAATGGTGTCAAAGTCAGTTTTACGTAAACGCGTACAAAAATAGTGATATGAACCGACGTTTCGGAGTCTTCAGGACGCCTCGGTCAGGGTAAATGTTAGGATAACGAATTCTGCGAGTGTTATCCTTACCTAATCAATGGCGTTATTAAGACTCCGAAACGCCGGTTCATATTGCTATTTTTTTAGTGTTTATGTATAACCAAATCTTTATTGATAACAAAGTTGGTTTATAGGAGATAACACGACATCTTAGACTAAGATGTTTAAACAACGCATTTTGTGCCACAAACTAGAAAACGCGAGTGCGGCTTTTAAATTACCTTTATGTTTCCAGATGATTTTCTGCTTCAACTTTCCAAAAGCCGCTGCCAAAACATCGATCTTCCTGTTAGAAATAGTCATTTTCGCATACGATCCAAAAGAGGCAATGATAAACCCTTGTCCCCCTGAATCATTGATAAAATCTGCCAAATCAGGGGGGAGTGGGTCTGGTTCAGGTTTGACAGCGATGGGACCCAATATGATTTGACCTGCAGGAAAATAAGCAGAGATACAGAGCTAAAAAGAATCAATACGAACAGCACTACTGACTTGGATTCTAATGGAAACGACTAATAGTGACCTCAGAAAGCTAGTTTACTATATAAACGAGTTATTCTCGACATTTGTACGAGAAAGGAACCGAGAAAAACGACTTAACTCAGCTGACCATCACGACCAACTTACGCCATGTGGCTCTTCCAGCCAATGACGTTAAGGCTAAACTAACCAATCGCTCTTCACGAACCAGACTTGTTACACTTGACTTACAAAGATTAATTTTTGGACTCAAATTATGACTACCGCTTAGAATTTTGAAACACGTGTAGCCACCACTATCGACAACAGTTCTTCTCAGGACCACTGTTACCCGAACGATCAGTCCACAAGTTTGACTGTTTCCCCTCTGTTAAAACCATTTAATGATATATTACGGTCTGAGTATTAGCGATAACTGTTGAGCATACCTGGTAGAAGAGGTTGTGGACACTCAACCGCATAATGACCGTTAAAAAGCACAAGTTCAGCGCTGGCAACAGCTTCACGGTAGCTTACTTCAGGAGTAATATTGTGTTTTTCCTTCAGAGAGCTGTAGGATCTGACAGACAAAGTTTCCAATAAAAACTGAAAAATATTGACCACAAAAAAGTTTATCACACGCTCTGTAAATGACATTTCACAGGAAAACGGTAACAGACGTTAAGGGACGTATGATGAAGGCATTGGCACCTTGTACATAGAACTGTCTGGATTACTCGGAGGATTTGAAACAATGACCACATTGGGAATGTCGAGGAGTTCAGCCACCAGAGTAGCACAAAGTCCCAAACTTTCGTACACTATCAAGTCATAGTCCCTTATTTCATGAAGTATCTCTGTGTCATTCAGCAATGACTCACACGTGACTCTAGTTATTTCGATGAGGTTGGTTAATCCTTTCCACATGCTCTCCTCAATAGAAGTTTTTATCACGAGTATCTCGCCATCTTTTTCAGCATATGGTATTTTGAACGTCCTGTGGAGAACCTTTTGCTCAGTGCTCGGTGGCTCGTCGGAATAAGCGGGTTAAATAAGCACCACCTGCAGCAGTAAGGACATTAAAAGCCATAACCCTCCATTTGGCGACAAAATGTGCCCTGATGTTTGTGCGCAAACATTATCTGATTTGAGAATTAAACAATTTTTCGAGAGAAGCTTGGGGAGAAACTTCAAGCTTCTAGTAATAGTAGATGCAAGATTTTCAATTTAGGGAGTATCGCCGAGGGTCTGCTGATTGTATCTCGACATATGACTCACCCCGCGAAACTTCTTCGCGATAAGTGTTTTCTCATGAATAGCGCTTCGGTCTGGACGCTCTTGATTAACTACCATGGTTTTGGGTTTTTTTCGTTAATGGATGCTTTTGTAGTCTTAAAAAAAATTCCCGCAAACATAACATGTTCGTTCTTTTCCCTTAAGAAATGCTCGACAGATGGAAAACTGTGATTTTTCGCCTCAAAAACAGGTGACTGATAATATCAAATAACCTGGCATGTAATACCACCGAACCAAACTCTCTTGTTTCTTTTGCATTATTTGTGGGTCACCACCCCCCCCCTCCCCCCCCTCCCCCATCTCCCCCATCCTCGTCTACTTCTTGTAATAGTTTTCCTTCAGGTAACCATGTTGAAATGGTAGGCTCATGTTGTCGTTCCTCGGCTGATCGCCGGTCGCAGGTAAGCGGTGCTCGCTCGGCTATGCTTGGCTGAGTCCATTCAAGTTAACCAATCAGAGAGCAAAAAGCATGCACTATCGCGTGTGTGGTATATTCTAAAAAATAGGACTACTTGTGGCTAGTGATGTATGAAGTTCAGCGTTCTATTGTTACTTTTGTTACTTACCGTCACTCATTCATTTCGATAATATTCGTGCCAGGAGGCAGTAGCCACGAAAAACTAAAGGATAAGTTTTGAGTTTTCATTTATTTGAATTCACGATTAAGAGAAAAACCATTGGGAGAATTCAAAAAGTTATAAAAGCGACGGTGGTACTCGTAAGAACTGGTCTTCAAGCAGATCAACACGCCGGCCCAATGTGCTAAGTAAATGTTGATTAATGCAACATTATACAGTATGTTGTTGTCTTTTTTTCTTTTTGTTTTACAAGATATCACGCAATTAACTAAATTACTTAATTACCTGTAATCCATCAGTGCCGAGTGACATCTTTGGACTCAGTCAATTGCCTCTGAATACGACTTCCGTTCAAATGCCTTACTATTTTACGAAATAGGTCCCCCTCAATCTTAAGACCACACAGCAAGATCCAAGGAATTACGTCGTGTTTAGTCGTTATGTTCTTATTTCGCTGTCATGTAGTCACGAATGATTATTACGACACTTGCATGCTCACGCATGTAACGATCTTTGTTTGATTATTGTGATGAAGCACCATAAAGACTGACTCGGTAACTCTATGCTGTATTTCCATTTAAAAGTGCTCGAAGTATAGTCTCGTTGATAAAATGAAAAATTACTTGCCAACTGAAAATCGCCGCAGAATATGAGTGACCCTCGGGACTCGGCTATTTACGAAGATGCTACGGGAATCAGCGGAAACGGAAAACTCTCGACCGAAGAACCTGAAAATTGTCAGCTACCGCAAGAATCTAAAATTGGACACGACATCCCCAAGCTTCTAAGATCTTCGGAAAAAGTCGAACTATGGCCAAACGCAGATATCAGTGAGGCTTCAAAGCCATTCATCGATCAAGCCGGAAAAAGATATCATCAAGGGTGGCTTGCACCTTACATCGAACGAGATTTGTCCACCACTCTCCGATCCTCGGAAAAAGTAGAATTGTGGCTGAGGGCTCATTTTTCGAACTACCAAACAAGAGCTTGTTTTCGCGAAAAAGTCATACCTTCTGCGGAACAAAGTGAAAAGCCAAATACAGTGCAAAGTGTGATCACGAGTTTGGCTGCAGTAGAGATTTCATCCTGAGATACTAAAAATGTAACAAGACGTCTGACTTTGGAAATTTTCAAAGTAGTTTGAACTCAAGGTTAAAAAAAAGAAACTCACTTTTTGCTACACGATGTAATGCTACAAGTTGTTAATAACCAAAGGATAATAAACCTTTCCGTTGAATGTAAGTTCTTCCAGTTACACTAAACGATAGCAACAGAAAACCTCGCAGATTTGTGGATTTACATTTAACGTTACTATGGCCTAAATGCAGTTGTACACGTCGCATAGAGACGCGAAACAATGGTTTAAAATCATCTCAGTGTTCGATACAATTCGTTCGTGTAGCTATGTCAGCGATGCGCGCGCAAGTACCAGCAAAATGAATCCTTTCGGAAACAGCTGACTATATTTCGAAGTCATCCACCCGAACCTACCATTAACTTGAAGCAGTGACCTTTTTGAGACACGGATAGCCACAGGAAGATTAAATGAATTAATTCTAGCTCGCTTTAACACCAGTGGTTAAGCTGGAAGGTCTTTTTCTTAGCATTTCAAACCAAACTGCGCTTATAGTAAAGCTGTAATAAGCACGAGAAATGAGAATTTTCAGCTTCCGGCTGCCGTCCGCGACTCAACAACGTTTGTGCTTAAGTTCCGTATCAAAGCGAGAAAATCCTGTGAACATGGCCCTGGAAATGGCAAGCAAAAGTTCAACCAAACAAGACGAAGAAGCGACAACGGAAGAAGTGCCAGGGTCGATTGTCATATATACAGAAGAAGAAATAAACACCTTTAATCACGATATTAAACTTTCATTGCTTTCACTTGGACACTTCATGTCTTTCCGCTTTGCCACCAAAGAGGTGAAAGGTGTAAATTATTTTCCTTCTCGAGCAAATGATTTGTAAATTTGAAAAAAGATGTTAAAGATAAACGGCTTGTAAATTCAGTGAAATACCACTATTGTCCTTTAAGATAGTATGAAGCTCGTTTGAAAAGTTTGAAAACAAATGTAAAAACAAGCACAAGGTCCAACTAAAGTTGTCGACGTCGTGCAAGACTGACCTTGCTTCCTATTCGCTAACGCAATGACAGTTCTAACAACTGACTCTGACACGGCTTTCTGAGAAGCGCTCAGATATCGCACTCATCGCCTCGCGATTTGTGCGATATCGGTTTTTCACGTGAAATTTAATGTGGAATTCACTAGTCAGCCAGTGAATTTTTCTATAAAATGTTCAATTTCCTTGAATCCAGTACGAGAGATAAATTTAAAAATGTAACCATCACCGATGGTAGAACCGCTGGAAAGGCTTGTTTCTTCGAGTAGACGCAGTCCAAGAGCTTAGTTAGTTAATTAACTTAATAATGTGCATGAAAAAATTACGTGCATCTGATCGGCCGAAATTGAGCAGTTAAAGAGACTACAAAGTGTACTTGCCCTACGGGCTCGTGCAATTGCGTTGTCTTTGAAAAATTGACTTGTGTTTATTAACACCAAATTGCTATCAAAATCACGTTATTACTAATACAAATATTTCTAGGGTTTAATTTGAGTAGTGTACCTATGTGCGCTAGGAGTCTTTCATTTTGCAAGTCTTGAAGCGCGAAATGGATAACTACGGTTCGTCTTGATATGATGTTATCAGTTTCAGAGTCTAGTAGTCTTTCGCGGTACGCCCTATGGATGTGATCTGCCTTTTACGCAGTCACCTCAATGCCTGTCCATCATTTCAAGCGCTTGCTCGTAAGAAGGTGGAGGAGTTTCGGGGAAACTGTCCGTCTGGATTGCGGCTGTGTCTGAAGATGAACAAACTGCGGTAATATTTTGAACAGCAGTGAAGTAGTCTGGCAAACCGCTCCAAATCTGGTGAGGTACATGATTATAAGCTAGGATAGGAATGGAGGAATTTTCCAGATCATCCGCAAGATTCTCTGAGATTACAGCTTCCCTGGAAAATGGAATGTGTCGAGTCTTTAGTCTCCGCCCTCGGAACACTAATGCCACAATTATACAGCCGCCAACTATTAACAGTGCCGTTGCAGTAATTGCAAAAATCCAGACTGAATCCGAGCTATCGGTGAGAAAGGATCGACAGCTAGAGCATGCTTCAGTCAAAATCACAAATGTGACCAAAACTGCACTCAGAGAAATGCCAGAAAGGCAAAAAAGCGATGACACCCCAATGCCGAATACACTAACAAGGCGTCGACTCCGGTGCACTTTGATGATATGGTGGAATTTTCTTCTTCGTAGTTCGTTCTCATTATTTTCCTTATGAGAAATAATCTCTAGAAATTGTCGTAGTCGAAAGGAGAAATCGTTCGTCGAGGGAACTCCTGAAAAGACTGATGTCGTACGTAGTCTTGATTGAGAGGATGTCAATGTCGAAGTCGTGGCGTCAATTTCTAAGAAAGTGTGGCGCTGCGTCAGCGCGTTTACTACAAGATAACTTGGAATTTAACTGAACTGGTAATGTGAAAAAATTCTGACGAAGGGCTAACGTTCGTAAAGTCAGCTTTAGAATTTCTTTACGATGTCCACTGAATACAATCATTAACTCGGTTGATACAACGAAACGTGATCGTCAGTCGACTTATTTCCGCAGGTGCACGTAGATCCGAACTATTTACGCGGAAACAAGGAAACAATCACAAACCGCACCGGATCCCATTACTGAAGCTGAAGACACAAAAAATAAAGGGCTTTTGTATAAAGTTTCTCGAACGGAACGAGATTGGAACAAAAACAGCCTGAACTGTTTCCTTTGCAGCGAATGAAAATGATGACCTGCAAGGTTACGCAGATACATGTGCAATCTTTTGTCTTCTCCAGACGCAAACAAGGCCACAAGGCGTGAATCATTAACTCGTGTGTGCATTAAACATGAGTGACAATCCTAAATAAAGCTTTTTTTGACGTTTAATTAAAACTGGATAAGGTTGATCAAGCAAAGTCGTCAGTTTCGAAAGAACGGTTGATCGTGCGTGTATTTTGCTCCGACAAAGCGCTGCAGTTTGAACCTTTCAATGTTTTTCTCCCATCATCCTTAACTTCGGCGGTTGGTTATCAAATTTTTTTCTTAATGAAAGAACTTTTCAAAGGTAAACCTAAGTTTTAACTTTCTTTTATGAAGGTTTTAGGTAGAATTTTGATTTTTGGCACAAAGGAATAAGTCCGTCCACGGATCTTCCAAGTTTCCTATTTCGAAATTCTCAGAACAAAGGGCTCATCTAAGGCGATGTAGGTGGTTTTTGTCTGTGTAACAACTGTAACTCGTTGTCACGAGGGTTTGAACAGTCAATTTAGCTGTACGCCCCGAAAAGTCACCATAGGTGGAATTAAGATCGTATTCTAATTGTAAATAAATTTAAAAGAAGGTGATCTGTTGTTCAATTCAATATGAGACATTCATAGCTCTTAGCACAAGCTCTCGCTAAGTTTTTGTGTCTTCTGAAAGATCGAGAATCTTTTCTTAGCAAAATGGAAATTGTTCAATTCATTAACGAGAATCTGCTTTCAAATACCACCTCTTCTCAAAGATACTTGTGTCGATATTCATAAAGTGTTTTTGAGAAAGAGAAAAATGGCACATTTCTAAGTATTATTGTAGACACTCTACTTCGGAGCTGTAACAAACGCGTCCTATTGAGGTTTGAACGCGTCCGCCTGAGGTTTGAACGCGTCCCCTGTGTCCTGGTCTATATTCGTTCGGTTTTTACCAAAAGCTTAATGCGATAACCGCTCGTTATTTCAACCGCCTTAACCTAAGAAGGTAGTGTTGTTCGGGGAAATATCCTGTCCAGCTCATAACGTCCACAAATGAAATGAAAAGTTTTCATCAATAGGTTGAATAACCGCAAATTAGTCAGGAATATACGTCCGAGAACCCGAAGGTTTGCGATGATCGAGGAACACGACTATAAGATAAATGAATAAAGGGGGTAAGTTTCTAAAGAAACTGTGGTGCTGCGTCAGTGGGAGAATATAATAGAGCAATTTGGTGTTATCAACTGAGTTGATAACGTAAATTGGCCACCGTAAAGAGTTAAAAGGCTGACGTTTCGAGCGTTAGTCCTTCGTCAATCCCTCTGACGTTGATAGTGCACTCTGATTAGCTATTCAAACTCCCAACATCCTTTGCTATTCACCTTTGATAAGCTCGCTCGGGTTTTGCGCCAGAAAGTGTTGTAATCTTTGCTCGAATAAATGAGTTAAAATCATCTCGCTGTTTAAGCATATACGTAAACAACTATTCACCTCAGTATCAGTGGTCAGCGATGGATCTTTACCTCACCGCTTTGCAGCCTTTATGGGGGAGGGGTAGGGATCTGGCCAAATGTTTCCCAAATGGCATTTCCAGGCCCACTGTTTGTGCAAATTCCATTCCCATTCTATGATTGTAATTCCAACTGTCAGAGGCTCGTCAAATTTAATTACACCTTCTCAACAAAAAAACAAATGTCCCTCTCATTATATTTTTGATATTGTCATGCAGACAAAAAGTACAAATATTACAGTGTGACGTTCGACTCCATTCACGTTAAATTATACTCTTGTCTTCTTTTGTTATTTCAAAATTTATAATTATATATTAGCTATATAGCAACACAACCGAAATCCGACACCCCCCACCCCCACCCCACTTGGTGACAAATAATGATCAGTTCCCTTGGCCATGGGTTTTAGGGCACCAACAAAAAGATTGATGTGTTTCCATGCGACCTACACGTGAACCTCTTCATGGGGTCGGAAGTACAATAGTAAAAGAAGTCCTCAATAGTAGATGAGCTGTATCCCATTACAAGCAAATCAGTTTATCATTCACTGACCTTCTGAAAGCAGAATATTTTCATTCGAGGTCAGTACCGGCTTATTTCAACCTATCGAACGATTATGACAGGAAGAAGTCAAGATGCGTCAGTGTTTTCAACGTGTCACGGAAAGTTCCTGTTAACAGCTACGGTTGGTTTGGTAATTTTCTGTTTCACAGCGACTACCACCGCTGTGTTTGTTATATTTGTGTTACCTTGCCCTGAATGCAGTTCGCCAGATTCCTTCGTTGCATCCATTTACTGGGGTGCCGCCGTTTTCTTGCTTTGTATTGGAGTGACAAGACTGGTAATGTTAGTTTATTCAAGAAAGACAGGAACCATTTCTAATCTTCAAGCAGTAATATCTCGGGTTCTAACACTTGCCTTGCTAGTGTAACGATCAGAGGTCAAAACTGTAGAGATAAGCCACGTCAATATCGAGCTACCGAAACGAAGACATTATACTCTGGAAAAGGTAAGCTCTCAAACCTGATTATTTATTTATTTATTTTTTTAACTAGAAAAAAAGATTCTTATTTCGCACGTCGTGAGTTTGTTCTTGTGACGGCCATTTTGAAAACGGTGAGAACTGGAGCGAGTTACGCGGGGGCTTGGGGTTGAAAAATCCTCGGAAAGCGCACGGAACTTCACTCGTAAAAACGGAGCGATATTTTTTCAAATTTTTTTGACAGTCCCAGACATTTGTGTGATTCGCTTCAGAAATCGATGTGTAAATCAATTTCAAAATGTCCGTCTCTTAACAAATTCACAACTCGTGAGCTAAGTAATCTTTAATTCATTCCCCGATTACTCAGGATAACAAAATGAAAGAATTTTGTTTTAGAGAGAATTAGGGTTTAAGGCTTTTGGCGACAGAGCCCTACTCGAAATTCTGTAAAGAAAATGCCCCCCTTCCACTTCTACGCTCCATCTGTTTTCTGATCTTTTTTATCGTGAATTAGTCCTATCGTGAAAAGCACGTGGTTATTCACCGAGGCGTAGCATAAAAAATAAGGAGATTAGATTCACATCAGTCGATAACAACTTCAAATAATGGGCATTATTCAGACTTCCTCACGCACGGAGGATTTTGTTATGATTTTTGACGTGATTTGAGTAACAGCTGAAAGCCACTTTAAAAACATCTTTCAAATCACAAAAATGCCTTCTTTGTGAGCGAGATAAAAAGGGATTGATACTTAAACTTCCTTCTTAAAAACGTCACTCTTTCGGTTTCTAGCTATTATCTGGAAAATTCCTATGAAAATAGATTTCCAATTGTAAAGGTTTCCTTTCGTCGATCACCAACAAGTGCTGTTATTACAGCCAAATTTCCCTGAAAATAATTGTTTTTCCAGAAGAACGTAACGTAAAGGCCGCCGATCAGTATAAACGACGATGCAACTTACGTCAATAAGTATTCAATTACGGAACGTGACTTGGATATGAATCGTGCAATTTGGAATCACGCGCGCCTGAGGTGTATTGCTACAAAATGCCCAGTAGTTTCACTTCCGTTAACCGACGCATGTTTTGGCCTATTAACGTGCGTAAATATTTAACAGACAATACTTATTAATAGCTCTAGAAGGCGAGACAAGATAACAGTTGTTTCACTTCCTTCCGCAGAGGCAAGCTCTTCAAAGAACTCTTCTTGACGCCCTGAAGATATCGCTTATTTTATTCAGGCATTCTACGGCTTCGAAAATGACGAATCATTCTGAGGAGCAAGAAAACTCAAGGTTGTCAAGGAGCAGAGCAAGTGTTTGTTTAAATGCAACCACTGCCATAGTGATGTTAATTTTTGGAATAATTTTGGTATTGTTAGCACGTATAAACTTCTGCCGTCCAAGTTGTAATATCTACGATTCCTGCGGAAGATTTGACAAAATCTCCGGTCCCTACACTTTCGTCTTACCATACTCCTCGCCGTCAGTCATTCGATGGGGCCTCTTCGATACATTTGCCGGATTACTTTACTGCTGTCCAGGATTCAAATGAAGTTTATTCATCTGTGAACGCTGCAGTTTGTACAGATGATTTTTCGGAGACGTTCGCTCCACCACTAAGTTACGAAGAAGCACTTAAAATGGCCTCCATAACTAGTCAAGAAAACAAGCTACATTCCTTGTCGCAATCTGGAGACGGAGAAAACATAAAACTCTGAAGAATTTCCAAGTAAACAATTTGGAAGAGTTACACCCGGAACTACCACGCTAGACGATGTGAGACAGGAAAAAAGCTGTGATCAAACCTATAAACTATTCTGTAACTACGAAACACCACATGCTACCGCGCAAGTTATAATTTAAGGACATGCATAGACACGTTTGGACAGCGCAAAAGTTCTTTGTGAAATGGTTTGCGGTATATCTAATTTTATTGCTCAGTAATTTTCAGCAATTTTCCAAACAAGATGAAAGTTAAAACGAAGGCTTTGCTGATAAAAAATTAGAGTGAAAACAACTGCTATAGGCATCACGTTTTGCATTGTTATGATCACAAGAACACTGAATAGAACTTAAACCCCCGCGGTCATTAAAAGTCATTTTATCCTTATGTAATGTGTTTAAAGCACCTGGGGGTATTTGAGCTTATTAGGATTGAGTTCAGCGTGACCACATTTGCACGCACCGCCATCTTGGATCGAGGGCCGCACCAAAACGAGGCTGGACGGGCATCCTGGACGACATGCTTGTTTAGCCAATATGGCTGAAGGTGGATTTTCTGCTGCGTGGTCGAAATCTCTCCGCAATGTTCCGTTTTTTGACGCCTCTTTTATCGAGACATGGCTTGAGACCGATGGAGAAGTCCCGAAGAAGGTGGTAACTCGTGGTTATAGTAACTTCTGCGAAGGGTATATCTTCGATGTCGAAGGTAAAAGTTTCCTTTCAGTCTCAAATTTAACTGCAACACTGGTGTGATTTCACGCTACGCATGCTTCTTTAAGCATCTTAGATGGTGCTTTTTTTTCGTTTATTGCACGATTCGCCATTCGAAATCTCTTTTGCAAAATCTATAGTGTATTAAACTTCCATATTCGCACTTTGCTTTCAATAAAAACTCAGGATACAGAAGTAATTGTTAGAGCTCGAAGCTACAAATCACAGAGAAAAAATGAAGAGCCATGGAGGTTACAGGTAAGCTTATTTATAATACTTAAGTTTTGTCTCAGCTCGAACTTTGCTTGATGTAATTTTCATACGAGTTAATTCTTAAAACATACACACACACATTCACAGCAGATATTTATCCATTTAATTTTTTTTTAGGTTGAGATATCAAGGACTCCCGAAGTTAAAATAACCAGTACCTCCTGCAACTGTGAAGCAGGTGCAGGGCTCTGTAACCATGCAATAGGGCTGGTTTACCTCCTTGAGCATTATAGAAAACTGGGCTTAAAAAGTGTACCTCCTGCCATGTCAAAAACAAGTCTACCACAAACATGGCACGTTCCTCAAAGGACAGCAGGAAAACATTAAAGAAACATTTGAAGGTTAATTGCATTTCCAGATGCTGGGAGATGGGGGGGGGGGGGTAAGAAAAATCTTCTTGGGGGGGGGGGTAAGGAAATGTAATGGAACTACACAATACTAACAGGCAAGTTATAGTTTCAATATAGTGGCCCTCTAAAGTTTGTAAGAAGGCAGCAAATTGTCCATATTTGGTTTACTCAACCAGCCAACGAAAGTGGCAAAACTTTTTAAAAAATTTGGTATTCTTTGATTCGTTTGATTGCTCGCTCGACGTGAATACGGAGGCGGGCAATTTGTTGTGTTTCTGTTACTTCTTTTGAGGTGAACTGCAAAGACTTTGTCTTAGACAGGAAAGGAGGGATTGTCAATGTAGCTTTTTGGGGTTGTAATAAATCTTGAATCAGAAAACCCTTATCTGCCATGACCTCGTTTCCTTCTTCGATAAGTGACAAAATTCCACTACGCCTTGTTATCTCTTTGTCTGATATACTTCCCTGATATAAAGAACTTACAAATGTTATTGCACCATGAGGAGCTATTCCCACGAGGCATTTAAGGGTGGTATGCGACTTGTATGCAGAGTAAAATTCTGAGTTCAGAACTTTAGAGCTAGGCCTTTGGACTTTGATCTCAGTGCAGTCTAGGATAACCCTTGTTTTAGGGTATGTGGTTTTGAAGCACTGAGGCATACTATTTTTTATCTGAGCAGTTGTGGACCAAATTGGCACTTGGCCAAGCATTGTATACAGAAAATTTGCCCAAGTTAAAATGATTCTGCTGACAGTACTTGTGCTAATATTGAATCTTACTCCTAAGTCTGTCTCCAGCAATCCCAACCTTAGTCTGATCATAAATAAAAACAGTTGGTCATAGAGTGACAATGCAAAATTGCCACTGCTGCGCCTCCGCTTGTAGTTTTCTTTGCCTCGTTCACGCTGAATCTGGGACCATTTTATCATGGTTTTAGCATAAGGTTCAACCCAGCTATAAAAGCTATCAAATCGTTCCTTTGATACAAAGCCTGTGTAAAATGTCAGCAATTCAGAATCTTTGGAAATGTTTTCAGCTCCAAACCTGGTCCCTTTTAGATCTTCCACCTGTTGCTCTAAATCACTGATTTGTGCTTTAAGGATTTCAATTTGTTCCACTGCACTCAATTCGGCGGGTTCTATGTTTTCGTTTTCCGGTTCGTCCGTAGCCATTTCTTCCATTTGCTCATCACTAGCACTGGCTCCCTGGCCTCCTGATCCAGTCTCCCCTTCCTCCATTTTGACATCCTGCTGGAATGAATCGACAAAAGATTGTCGTCGCTCCTCTTGTTCTTGCTGTTCTGCCATAGTTTTTAACTCTTGTAGTTTATTTTGTGGGCGGTCTTGGCTGGACTTTGTCCACTGAAACTGCGAAGGCACAACTCCTGGTTTCAGACGTATAAGCCCTGTTATAGTTTTAAACATATCGCTTGGTTTGAAGTGAGCAGAACACACTAGAGTAGAGCCTTTCTTGATCTAGGAAACGAGTTTAACACTCTGAATTAAATCGCTGATAACAAGGGAGAATCTCATGGAATATTAATAATCATATTCGAGTCAATGAAAACAAACAAACCGGTGCCATGTGCGTTTGACAGTTTCGGCTAAAATCGACCAAAATCTAATGTAATGAGTCTATAGTTCCTCTGGATATGAATCGAGTACGCAATTCACGTGTAAGAAGCAAGTAAGACGGGAACTAACTGAGTCTTAAATCGAAAAACTTCCCGAACATATATATCAAAAGTGCACACGTGCGTTTGACAGCTCGCTGTAGTCACGACTCGACACTCACCTGAAAAAGCGTCCCTTCATCTCGCTTTATCGCGGCAATCCACTTCGATCTCTGTGAAGAATTTTTAGGAAAGTTGAAAAACGACAAATTCTGACCACTTTCGTTTCGTTTGTCGTTCGTACAGTAATTTACACAGCAATGATCGTGAGCCATATTTGCGAGTTATTTCCACTCAAACTCCATGTAACGCAACCCTCCAAATGACCGCATGCCCGTCCACCCTCGTTTTGGTGCGGCACTCGATCAAAAATGGCGGTGCGTGATATCGGTGTATTAGCCGTTCGAAGCAACATAACGCGATGTTACACGTTTGCTTTTTGGGTATCCCGTAGGGAAAAAGAAGCCTTTATTTCCTCAGGTCTTGTTTGCTATGATCATTTAGTTCCCTCTGATCACGTCTTGAATTATGCTCTTAACCCTTTCACACTTCACACTTTTATTTTTTATTTTCTTTCATATTTACCAGATATTTCTTTAACCCGCAGATCAATTGATTCAATTTTGCTGCGTTCCTGCGCCGGTTTGAATTTTTAGCATTATCTCATCAGGCTCCATATAAGAATCTTCAGTTTCTAGAATATTGAGAACAGCTCTTTTTGTTTCTTTTTTGAAGGATTTCTTTGACAAATTTTAGTATTCATTGAGTTTCTCATTCCAGACTTTGACACCAACGCACGAAAAGGCTTTTTTTTGCATTTTAAGCCTAGAGTACTGAACGCTACAGAGTTGTGACGTTGATGAGCGAGTAATACATGTATGGATGTTTGAAGTTCTCGCAAAAGGTTCCATAATGTTAGAAGGTGCACTGTCGTTATGAACATCGAGCATTAATTTACATACAGCTTCATAATATAAGAAGGCAAAAGGCAGAATTTTCGCATTTACAAACAAGGGGATTGCATTTTCTATCAACAAAGTAGATTAGACGTAATACTCGCTTTTGGAGAACAACAATTTTGTTTAGATAGTTTTTAGACGCATTACCCCAAGCAACGAGTCCATAAGTTAAATAAAGCAAAATTAAGGATCTATAAATATTTGTGAGTGCAGATGATGGAACAAAGTGTCTCAGCTTAGCAATCATTCCTATGGTCTTACTTATTTAAGTGATAACACAGCCCAGATGGTTTTTCCAAGAAAGATTTTCATCGATCAAAACACCTAAATATTTGATGCAACTCCAAGCTGACTCTTCTATTTTTTTCACCAGCAGATATACTTATTTGTGGAAGATGACGGATTTTCTTTTGTCTGGGCGAAAAATTACAAGATTTGATTTTTTTGTATTCAAAGTCAATTTATTTGTAGTTAGCCAGTCTCAGATCTCGTTAGTAATTCTCTTTACTGTCTGCCATGCATGAGATAATTATGATGTCAGTCCGAAGAATTCGGTATTGGATCAACAAATGATCTCCTTATTGATATTTTTCTTTATTCTTATCACTTGTCCGTCTGGTATTGTGTTGGTCTTGTAACAAGAAATTCTGTCTTGGTCACGCATGGGAGTATAAGTTTCAAGGATAATTATATATGTTTCAGAAACAAAATCTCTACCATTAAAGAGTATACATGATGTGACTGCATTTAAGATTCCAAAGAGTAATTGATGAAACCTTTCAAAAATCCTCTTCACATGCGTGAAAAATTCGACTATGGACAGCGCTATATTGAATCTTGCTTAGCCGCCTAGCCGCCTAGCGGTTATGCAAGATTCAATAAGGCCATGGTCTCGTCCCAACGAAGTCTTACTTCTCTCTTTCCCATTTCAATTAGGATAAAATTACACTAAAAGGCATTGTGTTTGCGAACCGCGTTTTATTGGTCAGTACGTGTGCAACTCGTGGTAACAACGCTTTTATCAGAGAATTCGCCTAAATAAAATACTGAAGACTAGTATAAGGATTTTTTGACGTCATTATATCAGGCAGGAATAAATTCAGATTCTTCGACGTAAGGCCTAAACAGTCCAACGGATCAAGTTAGAAATGTCACTTTGCTATCAGATATGTGCTTTGACTTTTCATTCATACAAATTTAAATAAATTTCTGCCCAAAACAGAGCTTTTCAAAATGTTTTACAGAGTGAATAAAAGGTGGCTTTATGATCTCTTGTGGATGCGAAATTAATTGAGAACAGAACTTTCTAAAAATGCTAACGTCACCGCACGTTATAGCTTCAATACTTCGGAAGTGGTCTGAAACTCTAATGATTCGGCCGGAGCATTTCTTAAAGTCTTCTAAAATCATTAAAAGTATACCTTTGCAGCTACATTTGTAGAACTTTGACAGAAACACTGCAACATACTTTTCGAAGGCACTCAAACACTTGACTCAAATATTTTCCGCACAGATTCATGTGCTCTTTACGTTTTGTTTAGTAGCAGCGCCTAAGGATGGCACGGGCCAGAATGATTTCTGTTAGAATTTGAGAACGTGACTAAGCGTGACTAGGCGTGACGCACTGACGTACGCGCGCCTAGCCTTATGGGCTGTGCGACCTCACGCTTCCGTCTTCTTTGAAAGGAATCTTCGCTTTTGTTGTATTTGTAAGTACAGTCCCGAGTTGTAAGATTAAAATGTTCATATTGGAACTTTGAGTGGACCTAAAATAACTTTCTAACATTTTTCCTTCGAGCCGGATGCGAACTAGATGAAATCCTGAAATCCTGAAAACCTTCGAAGGCGAGATATTCTGCTCTCGACTACTCTACGACGGGCGGGAAAAAGAACGGAAGAAAGAGTACATCACAAGTGTCTGTCAAGTCTACAAGCAACGTCAAGTCTACAAGCAACGTCAAGTCTACACGCGACAAAACCTCAACAATTTCTTCGGAACTGACAAAGGAAAAAGCCTTCAGAACTGGACATCGAAATTCCGCCGAAAAGAGATTGGAGAATGCGAATGAAATTCTTAATTTTTTGGGTGACGACGCGTCGAGTGTTTCATAACAACGGGAAACACTAATCTTCTACAAGTCCTCTCTAAAGGAAAATTTGGACGTTATCCAGGAAATGGATAAAAAGATTCTCGATTTATCACGGTGGAAGAAATTGACAGCGAAATTGAAGAAACTGATCAATTCTGTAGTCACGTTGAATTGGTTCTTGCCGAATTAGATAAAGCGCTGGCTGCCATTTCTACAAAAATAGAAGCCAGCACTCACATGTCAAAGGAGCCGACGAACGAGCCTACGCAGTCGGTAAGCCATGTGAATATTCGTCCTAATGACTCACCTCAACGTCAAGCGCATGATTTAGGCTCTCAAATTAAACTCCCAAAGTTAGTCTTGAAGAAATTCAATAGAGATATTACTGGGTGGTGTTCATTCTGGGACTCATTTGAGGCAGCAATATATACATAAGAACTCTAAGCTAGTGACTACTGACAAGTTCAATTATCTCAACTCTCTCCTGGACAAAACCGCTTCAGAGGCAATTGCAGGTCTTGCTATTACGAAGGCAAATCATGAAGAGGCCATTGCTATTTGAAGACCAGACTTGGCAACAAACAGATGATTGTAAACAATGATGACCTCATCAACATGGCACCTGTTTATTCTAATCATCACCTAAGGGGCTTGAGACAGCTCTATGACTTGGTGGAGGTTCATGTACGGGGTGTTAAGGCTCTTGAAGTACCATCAGAATCCTATGGTAGCTTGCTTCATCTGTTTTGATGAACAAGGTAGCACAAGAGGTACGTTTGATCATTAGCAAAAAAGACAAGGGAGGAGACTGGAAATTAGACCGCCTGTTGGCAGTTATGCATCAAGAATTGGAAGCAAGGAAGAGAGCTGCACAGGGAAATTACAATCCACAGCCAGACCAACCATTCTGAAGGAACAAACCGCATTGGAAAGGCCCACCCTCTGCCTCATCACTATTCTCTAAGTCAGATAGCCAGCCAACTTGTACCTATTGCAAGCAGCCTCATTCATCTAATAGCTGTGAGACCGTTTCTAATGCACAGGCCCATAGGGATATTCTTGAGAAGACCTGTTATGTTATGTTTGCCTCAAGAAGGACAATCTGAGCCGAGAATGCAAAGCTAATGTGGAATGTTTCCCATGTGGTGGCCTTCATCCTGTCAGCATCTGTGAGAGCAACCTGATGAAAACTAGAACAAGGGAACAATGTGCGAAACCCGAGCAAAGGGAGAATGTACACCCAGAAGATCAGCCAAAGCCCGATCACTCCCAAGTAACCATGTTCATTAGTTCTGCCACACTAATCCTTCTACAGACAGCTCAAGCCATTATCTATAAGTAGGGATCTAAAGAGGAAGGTGTAAAGGCTAGAATAATTCTTGACAGTGGGAGTCAGAGATCGTACATCACAAACCGTTTGAAGGATGAGCTAAGTTTACCAGCTGAATGTCAAGAGACAATTCTAATCAAAACCTTTGGGTCACAAGACGAGAAGGTGCAGACTTGTAATGTTGTTTACTTTGGTGTTAAACTACCTGATGGAACAGATATGAAGTTGTCAGCCTATTCTGTACCACTTATCTGTGAGCCATTTACTGGTCAGTCAGTAGCCCTGGCGAGGAACATGTACAAGCACCTCAATGGAATTCACCTTGCCGATTACTCAAAAGGAGCAGAGGCAGCAGAAGCGGACATACTAATTGGATCAGATCAATACTGGCAAATCGTGACAGGGGAAGTAAGAAGAGGAGAAAGTGGTCCAACAGCTTTACATACAAGGATGAGTTGGGTTTTATCTGGACCAATAGAGAGCTCAATGCGTGACTGTGACCCATCTGTTAACTTGGTTTCCAGCATCCATGTTCTTAAGTTCAAAATAAAAATCGGATAAGTTTCATTGTTTAGAAACTAAGCGTTTCAATTGCCTGCCGACGTGATACAACCTTAATTTTGTAAGAATAAGATTGTTTTCTCGATGAAAGAACTTTTCAAAGGTAAACCTAAGTTTCAACTATCTTTTACTGAAGGTTCTAGGTAGAATTTTGATTCTTGGCACAAAGGAATAAGTCCATTTACAGATCTTCCAAGTTTCCTATTTGGAAACTCTGGGAACAAAGGGCTCATTTAAGGCTATGTAGGTGGTTTGTTGTGTCTGCGTAACAGCTGTAACTAGTTGTCACGAGGGTTTGAATAATGAATTTAGCTTTGCGTCCCGAAAAGTGACCATGGGTGGAATTAAGATCATATTCTAATTGTAAATGAATTTAAAAGAAGGTGATCTGTTGCGCGTGGATTGTTTAAATTCAATTAGTTACCTAAAATCATCCCGTTGCAACAATTTTGCTTGAACATCATCACGTTTATGTTAAATGAAAAGATATTTCCATATCATTAGGAAACTTTCTGGATGATAAATGTACTTTAACCGTTTTCTCGTGATCGTGAATTGGTTTAAGAGCTTTTAGGACCAGCTCCAAAACAAAGCCAGGTCATTAAGAGTTGATATTTTTTTTCCCTGACCGTTTCAATTCCCCCATTTTTTCATTTATGAAATCTGTTTATCTATGAACAAACGTTATTCACAGTAAATGGTAACTCCTGGATCGTGGTAACACTGGAGATATTCGGTTACTAGGTTGGAGTAAATTTTCTACTGTTCAAGGCGGCCTAAAGCGATCTTAGAACGTTGGGATCATATCTAGTTAAAATCAGATATTTGCTATATTTTTTAAAATAAATGTTAAAAGGAAGGGAAGATCGTTTCACGGATATCACGAGAGTTTGAGAAATCTTTACGATAGGACTCGAGTTGAATTCAAAAGATCACTTTCGATCCGCTATATTGGCGGGCAAGTATGGGCAGACCAAGTGCACTTTCCCGTTTTTTTGCCAAATCAAAAATAACTGGAACTTTTTAATATCCATTTAGTGACTAGGACCCTAAAGGAGGACTTCATGCCAAATGTCAGCCAAATCGACGGATTGAAGTGACCGACGAAAGTTCCAAAGTCAGACTATCGCACTTAAGGGGTTATTCGTATTCGTTGAAGTGTTGCATTGAAAAAAAAGGAAATTAGATTTACATCAGTCGATAACCACTCCAAATAATAGCCATTATTTAGACTTACTCATGCACGGAGGATTTTGTTATGATTTTTGACGTGATTTGAGTAGCAGCTGAAAGTCATTTTTAAAACATTTTTCAAATCACAACAATGCTCTCTTAGCCGTTTTTTCGTCTTTGTGAGCGAAATAAAAAGGTATTACTACTTAAACTTCCTTCTTAAAAACGTCACTCTTTTAGTTTCTAGCTAGTATCAGGAGCCATGGTGCTGTTATTACAGCCAAATTTCCCTGAAAATAACTGTTTTTCTGGAAGGACGTAAAGGCCGCCGATCAGTGTCAACGACGACGCAACTTATGTCAACAAGTATTCAATTACGGAACGCGCCTGAGGTGTGTGGCCACAAAATGCCGCGTGGTTTCGCTTTCGTAAACCAACGTCTATTTTAGCCTATTAACGCGGGCAAACATTTAACAGGCAATACTTATTAATAGCGCTAGAAGGGGAGACATTATAACAGTTGTTTCATTTCCTTCCGCAGAGGCAAGCTCCTCAAATAACTCTTCTTTACGCCCTGAAGATATCACTTGTTTTACTCAGGCATTCTACGGCTTCGAAAATGACGAATCATTCGGAGGAGCAAGAAAACTCAAGGTTGTCAAGGTGCAGAGCAAGTGTTTGTTTCCTTATTGGTTATATTTTAATCGCAACAAGCCTCCTTCTCTTCATATTCACCATTTTCAGTGAGTTTTTTACTAAAAACTCAAACGCAACCATTAGCAAAGCAACCAGTGCCACGGTGATGATGATATTTGGAGTGACTTTGGTATTGTTAGTACGTGTGCAACTCAAAAAAGGATCAAAATTTTCCGCCGTCAAAGTTGAAATATCTGCGATTCCTGCGGAAGATTTGGCAAAATCTCCGGTCCCAACACTTCCATATAACCATACTCCTCGCCGTCAGCCATTCGTTGGGGCCTCTTCGATAGATTTGCCGGATTATTTTACTGCTGTCTAGGATTTAAATGAGGTTTGTTCATCTGTGGATGCTGCATTTGGTACGGATGACGCTCCACCACCAAGTTACGAAGAGGCACTTAAAATGGCCTCCATAACTAGTCAAGAAAACAAGTCACATTCTTTTTCGCTATCGGGAGAAGGATAAAACGCAAAACTCTGAAGATCAATGATCAAACTTATGAACTATTCTGTAACTACGAACCACATGCTATCGCGCGAGTTATAATTTTAGGACATGTCTAGACACGTTTGGATAGAGACCTCATATCAAGACCTCAAAGGGAGTATTTGAACACGGGCTGATTCGAAAATTACTTTAATTCAAGCTCTAGTCTTCGCGGAAGACAGCCTAGCTTATTACCAATAAAAAGAGAACAGACAGGCTAGTTCAGCGTATACTCCGAGTGGGAACGAAGTGCGTCGCTCGAAGGGCTTTCGCCGCGCCAGGCACTTTTTACCTCCCAGCTTCTATCAAATCGCGCAACCGATTATGTAAAGCCGTTATTAGTTTTACTCAAGAGTTTATTTAGATTTTGTTTTTTAATTTTTTTTGTTTGATGGGAAGAAAGTTCCTCAAGATAGTATTCATTTTTATTTCCCTTCAATATTCCATTTAAATATTTGTCAGAACTATTTTTACAAAAGATTCTTTAAAAATATTTTACTTTTAATAAATGTAGACGAGATTACTTGATTTATTTAATGAGTTTCATTTTCAAAATGATAAAGTGGTTAAAACAGATGAGAAATGTTGTAAAAAACAAGACCTGATTAATTATAATGGCTTGAATGTTTGCCGCCAATGTGGTCAAGTCATTAATTATGAGTTTGTGCCAGGCTATTGTTATTTAAGTTATAAAAAACAAAAAATAAATAAAATCAGTCTTGCGAAGAAAATATCATGTGAATAAGGTTTTGAATAATACAATTGATAAGCACAATCTCACGTTAAGCTACAATGAAATAGACGAGTTTTACCGTTTATTTCAAATAGTAAAACACCAAAACAAACAACATCATGATATAGACTAAAACTATCATTTAACATTGTTACAGTTGATTTTGATTGTAGTAAGTTTACCTCATCATTGAATTTTGACAATTTATTAATTCTATTAAACCACGCAACAGACAACTACAAAAAAACACGCACTGATAAATCCTTATAAATAAGTTTAAGTGACCTAAAATAACTGAAAGTGTAACAATGAAAAAAGCAATGCAATTTGATGATTTTAACGTACGGTCCGACAAAACATTTCCTCATCGATCGTTAGGAGTATTATCACCGTCGATTTTCGGATCTTGAAGCACTTTTCTTTCCAATTGAGTATTCTTGTGTATATTTCCTCTTCGTTTGCAAGGTCTACACGGGTGTGTTTTGATCAAGGATGAAATGAATATAAGGAAAAGCCAGCCAGATTGTTGAAAAATCAATGTATTCAGGCAAAAATTTTGCATCCCTAGTTTTCCGCGTCTAAACTTGGGAGAAAAAGAAAACAAACGACCCGAGCGTTCCTACAGAAGCTCGAAGCTTATCTTTACCTTAGGGAATAAAATCTGGGAGAGCGTTTATTTGTGCCTTAAAATCACACAGATACCATCAAATTAAACAAAGGTGGTTCGCTACCCGCTCTTGGCCTTGTGACATGTAAAAGTAAACCAGATAAGGTCACCAATGCCGTGGACTAGTCGACTGCGCTGCAGTTTATGGTAATGAAAAGGAGGTCAGATAGTCTTTAAAGGCTTGCAACGGAAAAACTGAACGGAAATTTTATGGAGTAATTGTACTGTGCTCTCAGTCCGAAAAGTCGAGTGAAAGAGCAGGCCGGGAAAGCGACACACTTATAAAAAATCTTGCGAAAAGTTTCAAAATTTTGTTTTTCTCAAATTAGAGAAAACATTTGCAAAATCTTAAATTGTACCGAATGGTGCATGGTCATAAAACTCCGGAAGGCCTGAGTCAGGTGTTAAAATTTTTCGCTGGTTCGATGTCTTACCAAATTGAGGGAACTATGCGATAAAGGGGATAACTGAGGAAACTCTGGTGCTGTGTTGGTTGGGGTTATTTCAAGAAAGTGTGGTTACATTAACTAAATTGAGATTGTAAATTCGCTGTCAAAGCGCATGACAAAAGGGTAACGCTTGAAACGTCAGCTGCAGAAACTCTTCATGATGGCCAATGTATATTACAAACTCATCTGATCAAATCCAATTATCTTGTGACACATAACGAGTTTGAGTCGACAGGTGTGTTATTTCTAATCGCGCTAAATTGTACTAAAGGAGAACAGCGATCAAGATTTTAATCGTTTTTAGTTTTGCCAACTCTCCTTTTACAGCATATACGACACAGGCATCGACATGCCAATCTTATCACCATGACAATTATCGCTACTATGGCAACAAGGAAAGCTGTGACGTCAAGTAAGTAGTACTGGTACCAAGGGATGTTAAACACTTGAGCTCTGAGGGCCGGGTCCCACCATGTCTGAGCACATACTCTATCCACTCAGTCTATCCAGCTTTCTTTAGGGGAGTCCGTGGACTGTCTTTCATCAGATGAGAAATGCGCATGGCTGTTTCCTTGAATCTTAAATAAAACAATTCGAAAATTACTGAAAGGATTGGCTCATGCACCCAATCTGTAACCTCTCAGAGGCCCGGGAGAGCGATTTAAAGAGGGGATTTGATTCCTAAATGGCTGACACGAGGGTCATCTATTTCATCGGCCAAGAAATAGGTTTGGCTCATTACTTGAATCCCAAAAAGATGTGAATTAAAGTATTTCAAAATGACTACAGCAACAGCGGCTTGTAGAGACTTTGTCACTATTTCTACACGGAAATGAATTACACCGGCAGTACTAAGTTGGTACTGCTGGTGAGGATCAATATGTGGTTGAAAATTTGCTTGAATATGCTTGTACATGAACAATTTAAGAGATAGTGACGAGGCTTTTAGGGAAGAACAGGTATTTTTGTTGTGAAAATGAATGAAAAAAATTCGCCTGTCTTGAAATAATAGTACGTTTCCACAGCCAAGGAAACTACTAGGAAAGTGATTCCTCAAACAGGCATTTTATTCATGGGAAGAAATTCCGTAGAAATTGGAATCCAAACGAGTGTAGCAATACTTTTTTGAAAATACCTTGGTTCATTCATCACAAGCTCTATGGCCTTAAAGAGCTCTTCAGCATCCATGGTTTTGTGATCTAATACTGTTGCTATTCCAAAGTATTCTGCTTTCCTGGCATTAGAGAATTGGTCTAAAAACAACGGAACAGCCACCACAGGAACCCCATGATATGCTGATTCATAGTAACTGTTAGTTCCGTTATGAGATACAAAAGCTTTGATATCCTTGTGAGCCAACAGATCATTCTTTGGTATCCAATTCACTACCTTGATATTTGAACTGACAGATGACGGAATGTAGCCTGAAAAGGAATTTATAAACAAATATTGGTAGAACAATTTTCAATTGCGTGTCGATAGTAATTCCTTATTGCTTAAAGCTGCTGTAAGTGGACCCAGCGTTAAGCCGGCGGACACCGGGAACTAAGCTGACACCAAATATTCAGTTTTAAAATCGTGTCAAAGTCAGTTTAATGAATTCTGTGAGTATTATCCTAAAATTTACCTTGACAATGGCGTTATGAAGACTCCGAAACGTCGGTTCATATCGCTATTTTTTACGTGTTTATGTATAACTAAATCTTTATTGATAACAAAGTAAGTTTATAAGTGCTGCAATGATGAATGAATGCTGGAGTGCGTTCTGTTTAGTTTGCAACACATGCATTGGTCATAATAGGTTCGATTTGAAATACCGTTTAATGTAAAAAAGTCAAAGGCAAAAGGCGCACAGTACAGTACACTCGTTCGTTCAACATTAACTAACGTTCCCTATAGCTCCAATCGGTCAAAGAAAAGCGAATTAGTTTTGAGTTTCTTTACGGTTACCAAAGGGAAAATTGTTACGGAGAACCAGTCAATTATTGACCAAATTCCATTTAGTTACTTAATAGTGTCTTTTGTTAATCTTTCCAACGACGAATTCCAGTGCAAGAGATCAAGGTTTGATTTAGCTGTCGAGCACTACATTTCGATACAAAAGTTAAACCATCCAATATTTCGCAGCTCTATTTCGTAACGAGTAAAAAACTCTAATCGACCCTGGCGCTGATTTCAGAGCCGCCAGTTACTCAGAATAGTTAACCACAACTCAGTGATTATTCATTACTATTCACTTTGGCTTCGACTATTAATTGACGGGTTGATTATCGATCGTTCGATCGACCTCACCTCATGCCCTCGTGAAACCAAGTCCTCCATAACTCTCTTTATGTTGAAATAGTGAGATCCTGACGCCAATCCGCTAAAACCTGCAATCTTCGCCGAAAAGGACAGGTCCACCAATATAAACGAAAGAAGAAGAGCGAACGATATTTTCAGTGCCATACGGTATCGAATGTTCAGCTCAAGCCCGAGTTGAGTTTGATTCACGGGTCACGTTTGGTAGAGTCAAAATTTCCTCGTTTACAATTTATATTTGGGGGGGGGGGTAGGGGGGCAGGGGGTTTGATTTCTGTGTCAAAATGATGCACCAGGAATGCAAGAACACAAAGTTTTAAGCGTAAATTTTAATTCTGTACTGGCTCATAGCTACAAAGTGATGCGCTGACTAGTGACTCGAGCTTGACTCGTAATACGGTATAACTGTGAGATTTCGCACGAAAAGGGCGAGCGAATGAGGAAATGCCGAACGAGAAAAAACGTGGAGGAGAAGATCATTTCTGCTGAGATCAAGCTTTGAACATCAATTTCAATGAAACATAAGCTCTAAACGTAAACTCTAAAAGTAAACTATAAAAAGACTTGTCTGAGTCCAAGCCACTAGCAATTTGTGTATCAAGATCATGACTGACGGGAAGTCACGAGCATCCGCAAAAAGGCTTTTGATGCTAATTCTGAAATGACGCCATTTTGTTGTCAATATATCTTTGTTTTATCTGGTTTATAACTTGCAAATATCCTAGACGCAGAAGCCATCACGCTATTGTTTCAGTCTTCCCGGCGTAACTGCCACGCTGAGGGCTTTTGATATTCTTTAAATCCCGGAGACAAAAAGCAACCTCACTTCCAGGGTCCTCTCTCCTTCTCTAAGAAACATCTTTTTCGAGAGATGAAAAGAGAGGACCTTGGGAATGAAATTGACAAAAAAACGGGTAACTGCTTCTGAAAGTTCAAGTTTCTCATCGGATAGATTCTTTATGAAGATGCCTCCTAGATACAGGCTACGCCTTAAAAATAAATCCGTTCTTGGGTATGAACTTTTGAATTTTTTGATAGCTTTAACGATCCAAAAAAACATGTTCTTTCGTATGCAAGTAGGATCAGACAGACGGGCGAAGAGAAAAGTCTGGGAACGAATGAGTTCGCAGCCTGTGATTGGCTAATCGCTTTTCCATACAATTTCCCTTCAAAGAACATTTTAAAAAAGAGATATGAAGTTATAGCACGTAAAAATCTCTCGATTTAATTTGATAAAAATTAGTGATATATTATATATTTTTTTCCTTATTAGTAAGAGCAATTTTTGATCGAGTGTCGAAAGTTATCAGGGATTTGTTTCTTTTCGCCTCGTGATTGGTCAAGAAAACTCATGCCACTCTCTCAACCAATCAGATGCAAAACTCGATTGACTGTGTTTTCTTGCGTCAGAGGAAATTTGGTAGGTTTTACTTCTCATTCTCATTGGCTCTTAAAGGTTCTTATCTTTCTTCTGATTGGCTCCTAAAGGAACTTATCTTTCTTCTGATTGGCTCTTAAAGGTACTTTTCTTCCTTTTGATTAACTGTTGTGATTAACTCGGCTCTGTTTTCACGACACTCAATCGAAAAGCGCTCTATGAATCATATTCATCTTCTGGTGGCTCCACTCTCTCAGGAATATAAATAGGCTTTAAATCCTTCGGTTTGTGCGAGCAGTAAATTGATGCTGGGCATCCCACGACTATCACGTGGTTTTTCTTGACCCAAAACCTCCATAAGCCATGATGATATCCTCTCGCGTCTAAATCCCACATTTTCAGACAAGTAGCGATGTTTTTCCAGGTCTTGTGATCGAAAGTTTCCTCCATTCTTATGTAAAACACGTACAATTCGCCTTTAGTGTCAGGAACAAAGTTTCTGAATCTTGTGCACGGCGTCTCCGTGTGGTCCAAAACCTTAGCTTTGCTAAAAAAAGGACAACCAAAAAAACAAACAATGGAGTGATGATCATTTTTGTCAATTCATATTTTAAGTGAAAGGAGATATTAGGATTTTGTGAAAGAACTCGTCTCCTATAGCTTTTTCCCAGGGTCGATAATAGAACCTAACATCGCCTGTTGGTTCAGCGTGTGATTAGCTCTATTTTTTTGGTTCCCAGGGTTTCCTCCGACTAATCCGCTCTTCTCCACATAGAAACCATCAAAAGTTAATAAGCTAAACGCGATGTTGGCATTGTTACGAGCACATTACTCAACCAGTTCACCAAGTTTGTTGCCCTTCCAATCCTCCTGAAAACCATCAGTCTCGTAACCAGACCTTCCACGGCCAAGCAGTTTTGAGTTCCTGCATTCAGTTACCGCTAAACGGTGGGATCTGGGTACGAGATTAGTAGACCATGCAATTCCCCCTAAATACTCCTACCCCCTCCGGGCGATAAGAACAGAAAAGAAAGTTGTGTCTACCCTAAACCAACAAATTATTTAAAGACAGAGCAAGGAGGATCGTTACTTTTAGGCGTAAAAGGTTTCAAAGAATGGAATCAAACAAAACAGAGACATTAGACAGTAACCTCGTTTCCAGGACTTTTCCCGATTTACGTGGGGAAAGCATTGGAACCGAGGCTGATTAAACAAATGCTCAACAGAGGCAGATGAGACAGCTCACCTCAGAAGTTGGTTGATCTCCTTCTCGTAGTTTTCTTTGTACATTTTATCAACATCCAGCTTTACATTTGGTTTTGTATTCAGGGAGTGTTTTGCAAAATACCGAGCCTGCATATGACCACCCACGTTCAGCCCCTTGCCGCCGAAATGATATGTTCGTGAAATGTCAGGGATGATACATTCTCGACCTTTCCTGTTGTGGTTACCCCGCATCCATATGTCCCAGTCCACAAAGTCCTCAGGTCTTGGCCATTTCTCCTCCAGTTCGTTTTTAAAAAGCTTACGACTCAACACCCTGGAACCAGGAATCCAAGTGTAATATTGAGTGGCATGTACCCTGCAGATTCTACTCATTAAAATCCCCTCCCTTATAACCAACGTATCACTGCCTCTCCCCCTTGAACCTTACTTTAAGCAAAAGTGTACGGTCCAAGATTGTTGACCCAGCTGGTGCGGAACCTCCCTCTAAGGCAAATTCTGCGAAACTATTCTCCGCCTCAGCATAATTGGAAATTTTTCTTCATCTGATACCAATCAATTATGATCTGATATCAAAGCGATTTATCATACTAGAAGTCTGTCGAAAAAAGGTTTTGAAAGATAGTGAACGAGCTGGAGATAGTGAGAGGGCCATTTAATATTTTTTTTTTCTCTCGAACCACTCACCATCCCAGGCCCGGCATAGTGTCCACTCTGTACGTCATGGCGGGGTCATTACAGAGATGATCATATCCCTAAAACAAAACATTACACTGATCACCCGGGCATTATACCCTCTTTCCCCTTTATCAACTAAGGGGGGGGGGAAGAGAGGGGGTGGGGAGAACGACAGAGGACTAAGGAAGGAATCACATGGTTTTCGGGGCGAAGGGAGGGGAAAAGTCGTCGCAAACAGAGTACGAAGGTGGACTGTAGAACATAGACTGCTAATTAACTGCTGACGAAAGGGGAGGGGGGGAAGGATCATAAAATATTACAGAGCCTCAAGGGGGATCAAGTAGATTTGATCGCGACGCAACCAAAATTCCACTTCTTCCTCCCCCCTCCGGCGGTAGATAATCTCCATTTCCTAATTATTGTTGAACACACAACTTGTACCACAAAGTCGCACTAAAATCGTTCTATATAACAAATGGCAGAATTAAACCTTTCTTCTCACAGTGCTAGCGCCAGAATGATATAAGATATATGGTCTCCTAGCTTCTAGAGCCTAACATAATTAATCTTGGACAGAAATTACTTTGATCGATCTATTCACCTACGTTGAGTCTAAGAAATTGCTGATAAAAATACGTTATTTTTCTCGTTAACTTTTTTAAGATGTATTTTAAACTCGTAGCTGATTCCGTTTTAGCGGCGATATCGTTGAAGGCTGATAAAAAAATGGTTCATATCCTGTGATAACTGGGCTTTTCTTTTAGCTCGATGTCACTCACTTGTTCTGACATTCGAAAATGCCCAGTCGACACATAAACGCCTAGACAACCTATTTATTTACCCCAATTCACAACACAGTCAGGTAAATCGAATCGCTTTAACTGTTTGGATCAATGTTAGTGTCTGACTAACTGCACATCTACCCCTCTCCTAGTCAATATTAACCCTTACTTTGTTATCTGTTGATTGTTGTTGGGTTAGGCCAGGGGAGGGTAGGTGCGCAGTCGTTCAAATACTGACATTCATTCAACTGTCCTAACGAACGAGTCCCCCCCCCCCCCCCCTTGTGTGTTTTTTGCTTTCTTACCTGATCGTTCCAAGCTGATATACAATAAACACTTTCATCGTTCTCATAGACGGGGAGAAGCTGTTTAAAGTAGCTCAGAATGTCCACAGACACGTCGAGATCTTCCTCCAGTATCAATAAGAAGCTAGCATCAGGATGCTTGTCGAAGGAGTCAACGATGGATTTCTTGTAATGCTAAAAAAGACACTTTATTTAAACTAAAAAATGAATCGTTTGTAATAATCATGTGTCAGGTGTTTCCTCGCCCTAATCCCATAAGGACTTTGGCGCACCACGAAGCTCCTTCTAAGTGTAAAAGACACAGGACACGTCACGATGAAACACGGATTAAACTATTCTTTTCATTGTTTTCGTCATTATTTTGTCCTTCTTTTTTCTATCGTTTTGCGTCGATATTGTATCTTTTATACCAAGCAGAACCTGCCTCAGTGACGCTTTTAAGCATAAATATCACGGAAAAGACTGCTGTGAAAGTAAACATCAATTCCCCAACTGATATCGATTTATTGTACCTGACAAATTCTGGCGTTCCGCCGGCTGACTCCAGCGTGTTGCTCAAGGTTGACACCAAGGAGCCTGGTAATGGAAGCAGGTTCCGGCCAAAAACCATCTATGAACACTGTCATCATACTTGTGTCCAGTCCATGGACCTTTTGCATGCCTAAAAGCATGCGCAATAGGTAGCTTGGCCTATTGCTGGCCATGATCGCTATAGGGAGCTTGAAGCGGCTCCCATCTGGGAACGCGGGTGGGTCGATTTCCAGAGGAACAGGATTTTCACCTGAACGTAGATCAAGTATAGATGCAATTGTGTTATCAAGAGGATAAATTACTGTGGCGGAAAAAAGGGTGGGGGAAAGGAGAGTAACCTGGGCCCGAGTGAGGCATCTTGTGTTCTTTCCGTGGTGTTTCAAATTCATTCGGCTTTGCATTGCGAGCATTTTGTTCTGGCCAGTGGATTACGAAGTAACTGTCACATTACAGATCAAATAGAAGGTCAAATGCTTTCCTTCGCGGAAACGATGTGATGAATTTTACTCCACATAAGTCAGTTTAAGTTATCCTACGTGGATCTCAAAATTTATGTTCGAAAATTTATTAATTAAAATGAAATCAGGAAAATAAACCCAAGGTTAAACAACAAAACTTACATCTGCAAACGTTTCCGTAGCCTTCAAACTTTCCACAGAATTCCATCCTCCGTCTATTTGCTCTGGTGTCTTCCCATTGACACTGGACGACATGTTTAGATTTCAGTTTTATCAGGGTTCGTATTTTTATCGGACTTGCCCACTTGTTAGAATCAGTAGGGTTCTGATAGCTCTCTGCGTGCACGATGCGCTGATTTTTCGTCACAGACACAACAAAGGCCCACGTGGAGCGAAACCTCAACTTTTTTATGAAGGAACTGCCATAACTTGACAAGAAACTGATAGCGTCTTCGGACAATCGGGCAATGGCTTCGTCCTGATTCGTGGGAGAGGTATAAGATTAGGCACCATTCATTATCTATCGCTTTGGAAACGGAGTGGGAATCAGTTGTGGCCAACAGAGTATTAAGGGGGGACTCCCCCGATTCTCTTCCCCCCCCCCCCACATGATAAATATTGACCGATCTCTTTAGTTTGCATGATACTGGGAAAGTTCTCTATCGGTTGAAAACTTGTGTTTTTTTTTTTTCAAACGGACCCTCGCTAACATATTACGAACCTTTAGTGCTTTAGTGGTTAAAAATGGAAGATATCTTTTTTGGTTGATATGATCGAACATTTGACTGTCGTGGTTTGAATATCTTGACTGTCAAAGTTCTTGAATTGCAAAGGCGTGGTTGAATAGATGATGGTAATCAAAATGGGGAGCGCTCTTTTAAATTTGTAAAAGTGGCACCCTGTACTCGGACAGGAAAATATAGTATATAAGAGTTAAAGAAAAAAGAAACACCAACAACCTGGCTCGTCAGTTCCGTCTGAACATCGCGAAGTTATTGCACGGCTTCATGGGAAAAATAACAATAACAACAACGACAACAACAAACATCCAGCCAATATTTCAATCAACCGGTGAAAAGTTCCAAGGGTACTGTGCTAACGTAACTTTGAATAAATAAAGTCAGGTTACAGTGAGGACTCAAACCCATTCCGTTCGTCTCGTGGTCCAAAACACTGTTCTTTTGGGCGACGTCTCCTTAATACATGAATATGTAAAAATTCAATTACCTTTATAGCAAAGCAGACGATTCTACCATCTCTCAGGCCTTTCAGATATTCAATGAGAAAACCGCTGTCCGCGTCAGATTCATAAGTATCAAACCATCGTGATGACATCACAATGCCTGTCACTTCATTTAAGACTACTACGTTCAATCCTCTTATTAACATTTCGGATGTGTCCCACCTCTGTCAATAGAAAGTGCATTAAAACGGTAATTAAGCTGACTCGCCTTCCTGATGAAATGTTTCGAAAAGTTATCAAACCTTTCCAAGTTAAATGGTGGACAAAAATTTATAAAGTATTTTTCTGTTGTCGAGAAAGAGTATCTACCACCCTTACTCCCACATTTGAGGTCCCCCATCTCCTAAATATAAAGTATTTTCCAAGCTATCCATATACAACCTTACCAGCTGGGTAAAAAAGAAATTCAGCCATATAACCATGGAGAAGAAGCATCACATCGACATTCTTATCTTAGCTGTATGTAACAAGTTTGGCACCATGGACCTAGTTTAACGGCCTGGCCTACCACAACTTTCGTATGGCTTAGTGGTTAAGCATCTGAAGTACTAATCTTAAGGTCGAAAGAAACAAAACAAAACAAAGCCCCGAGGGATTAGAAATTGGTTTGCATCACGCATTAACCTTTTCACCCCCCCCCTCCCACCCCACACTGGTCAAAATTTAACAGAGGTGTATTGTTGGAGGTCGGTAAAAAATATTTTGAATTAAATTTCAATACTCACGCTCTGTCCGTTTATGGTCAACGTGACATTTTCCTTACTGGACAACACTGCTAATTCCAAGAAATTGCCTTCTACAAAATGAAGAGTAAGTACAACTTAAAAGACACCACTAACCTCAGCAAGTAATTGTGCGTACAAAATAGCCATCCTTCTTTTCACTAGGCATGCGCAAGATGGCCCACAAAGAATAAATCCATGGTTCATGACGTTTGTCTCTTTAGAGCATAAGCAAAACATTGATACGTAATATGCAGAATAAGAAAATGTTATCCTTGCTCTTTCCAATCAAAGCGATGAAATTATCTTGCAAGTTTAGCAACCCCTGATTATTTCCGATTGCAAATTTTGCATGGCCATTTGAATATTATTCTCATGCCAAAAAATTAGGAATTTGTCGACGGAATTATTTGTAGTATCCTGAATTTGATTCTAAAAGAATTAAAAAGTGCAGATCTAAGATATCTTAATCTGTAATTTTATGAGAAAATAACATGTTTATATGATGTAATAAAGAGAATACCTTTTAAATCAAGCTCATCACCTTGTGTTCGTCCCTTGTTAGACGCCGAAGTCAATGTCGTTTTATCTTGCTCAGAGCTCGTTAAGAGAGCGAGTTCAGAGGCAGTTTGAAGAAAAAATACCATGTTAAAGATAATTAATACTCCCGCTGAAACGAAAAGAATCCAAAATATTACTTTTCCGAAGATCCTGTGAGTTGATCTCTTTACAACCATGACTGTGTTTCAAAACCCATTCAAGTTACGGCCACGTTCGTTGTTGAATTTAACGCATCAAAAATATACTTTCTCGTACTTCTTCCTGAAAACGGAACAGCAATATATCACTGCCAAGTACCAGAAAAATTGAAATGATCGACGAGCGGAGCTGTAGATATCTTCAACCTAACGCTACTAGATTTCACTCATAATTTGAATGCACTCCAGTATTGACGCTTCTCGTTTTCTGAAGTTTCGCTGTTCTGCATCACCCAAGGATCGGTCGGTTACGAAACCCCAAAACAACCAAATATTCCTCGAAAGCAATACGTAGCTTCGAGAAATTTTCTGCGGATAATATCTTATTGCTTTTTAAAAAGGGGACCTCGAAAAAAATAAACTTTAACACTAATTTGCTCTGTTTCTAAGTAACGGTATTAACTTCACCGAAAGAATTTTTCGACGTGTCCTGCCGAACAAAGAGGCAGATTTATTACGAAAACTTAATAGAGCAAAAAAGATCCGAAAGCTAAAATTATGAATGTATACCGCAAAAGATATTTCGTACAAATGAGTAAAATCTGGAAATGCGAAATTTGAATAAAGTTTGTTTATTAATTTTTAAATTTGTTTCCATACGATCAAAATCTTTCCCTTAGGTACACGACGGTCTCAAAACAGATTGCTCAACCCCCGGCAATGATATAATTTATGAAATTTTCTAAATATTGCATTTCAGTCCAAGACCCAGGGGATTGAAATCAATTCCAGCAGTTAACAAGTAGAAAAAGAAATAGGTCTCAGAAATTATATTATCTTTTTCCTCCACCGCTGAAGATGCTGTAAGATTTAACGTTGACGCTAACGCGTTTTGAGGCTCCAATATGACCTTTAATTCGAAAATTGTCTCCCTACCCCCTACCCCCACCCCCCAAAAAGAAATTTTTTTCTTGGTTATTTACTAAGTTAGGCTACTCTTAGAAATCTCAAACCGCAGTAGGAAAAAACCTTTTTACTTTGGATAGGGGTAATAAAATAAATTTTGAAGTCTAGAGCTGGATTCTTGGCGAGGACTTAATATTTTTTTTCTATATCCCACGTTCGTGACAAGACAAGAAATGTCTTTCATTCTCTAACAACTGCGATAATTTGCATATTGCTTGGACGAAAAAAACTCGGCTGAGATGCGCTGTCTCTTTGAAATAAAAATAAAAAAGTGTTAGATTTAAATTATTTTGAACATTTTATTCAACATTCTTTATTAATCTTCCATAATATTTTTAAAATGGAGAGTCCTCTGGTCTCTGATGTCCAGCTTAAGTCGTTCTCAGGATCTTATTTCCCTCTCCTCAAAGAGAACACACCAGTGCGACAAACCATTTTCCCCCATAAGTTTAGAGAAATACTTTGAAGTAAAAAGCCAATTCTATACTCAAATATGTTCATTGTGTCTCTAAGTTCGAACTAAATTCTTGATGAAGAGTGCATGTCGTTTGACTTTTTCGTCAAACTTTGTATGAAGCTGTTTGTCATTTCCTGACAGAAGCGACTTTTTATTTGTAACCAAGTAAGACGTGTCGCAAAGTTTTATTATTTTCTGTTGGGTTCAGTTGTACGATAGCCTCGCTTGATACGATACAAATTCTCTTGTGCGCTTTTCTCGGCTTCATATTTCTGTAATTCGTCTTGGAGTTTGGAGACTTTCCCTTTAAGTTCATCATTTTGATCGCGAAGCAACTCGAGAAATCTGTCTTTCCTATCCACAGCCATTTTCAACCTCTCTGTTTCGGCCGAACATGATGCAGAACTGTTCGAGTAAAGAATAAAAATAAGCACAGACCACATGGTGGCAATGCCTAAAATAGCGTAATTGAAACGACTAGTGCTAACCATATTGTAAAAAAACTACAATGAGTTGTAAAAAACTGATAAATTTTCTTTCAGTGAAAACTGTTATTTTGTTGATTAAACCCAGCTGGATGACGTTGGGCCGTAAATAAGCCAATGAGATTCACTACGCTATCATGCGTTTTTAATAACAGCTGTTCACTCGAAGTTTTTCTTGCATACGGAGCGATGATTCAGTAACTTAATTTATTCGCAGCTATTACAGAAAAAATTGCCGGTTTGGCCGGGTGACCATCATGAAGGTATGAATCATCTTGAAACTTGTGTCACTTGAATCTAGAAGAAAAAAAGATGCAAACAGAAAATAAGCCATGTTGACATCAGACTTGAAAGAACACTCCTTCATAAAAGCATCTATAATTAAGGAAAATAATGATCCATAGCAACGGTCTTTTCTATAAACTGTATATAGTTGACTTTTGCTTGAGCTAACATGTAAATTCTGATTCTAAATTTCTCGCGAATCATTGCATAATCATATCGTAAAAGGGCGAAAAAAATTAACAACTTGACTTACACCATAGGTAATTAAACTAATATTCAGCGGGTAAACGATGAATGAAGAAGCAAACTTTATGGCATAATTATCACGAAAAAACATGTTGTTTAATTTTCTGTAATTTGGTGAAGTCCACCTGTTCTGGAGGTATTTTAGTTCAATTTTTTTTAACTGAATATCTTAGAGGACGAAAAGTCATCGGGTTGCGCAAATATAAATACTTATTGCTCATAATTCTGGCTGATAACTCGCCGTATGTCACGGCTGGATAATGGCTTAATAAAATAAATTCTCTTTTATTTGATGAATTTCATGAAACAGGCTAAGGTAATTTTAGGCGAGACACAAAATAAACGGAGCGAGTAATCGTAAGGAAATGCCTTTTTATTCTATTAAATTCGCGTTCTTCAATAACAAAGATAAATGCAGACATAAAAACGGATTTTGGCGCAAAATGGTAAATCGAAAAACTGAAAAAACGACGGCGAATCCCTTGTTTTTTCCTTCTGCCAGAGTGAAGTGGGTATCTTGTGATATCAAAACAGTAGGATTGAAAATTTTTTTACTCAAGGAGTAATTGTGGTTAGTTGACCACTGTTTCAATAAACATGAAGAGAAAAATATATATATTCTTATCCTTCCGACAAAACTGCAGATGAATTTAATATCTGAATTTTCGAGAGGATTCTATCTATAGTTTTGAATTTTACCGTTCAGGATGGCTACATGTATCACCAAAAACAGCTATCGGCTTTTAAGTTGAAAGCAATAAATAAACCGTCAGCAAGCAGTTTTTCGCTAAGTAATTGTGGGTAGGGATATATTTGGTAAAATATGTAAATCTGTTACGGAGTGGATGCGTTTATGAGCTTTGGTCAAACGGTGAAGTTGGAAAATCATATCTTACCGCTTGAGTTCGCTTTTTGAATTTACCCATATAATCACTGCGGAAAACTGACATGACATGCAACATTAACAAAAGCGAATAAATTTTAACAGCTTGTACATCGATTGATTTTAGAGTGAAGTGATCAAAAATATGATAGCATTGTGAATTCATCGGCAAAGCTCGCGTATAAAGCATCAAACCGAAATTGAAAACCATAATCGAGTGCAATATAAAAAATTAGAAATTGTCTCAGGAAAATTTTTAAAGTTATTACCGTTATTCAGTACCTAAAATGTATCCTTTTTTTAAAACCGTTCCTTGTCCTCATCCAGTATTCACTATCCAAGATGTAGTGTTTTGCAGTTCAAATGGACGATAGTTTTAATAATGGATCTTTTGAGTAAATAGATATCGTTGCCCTCCGACTGTTCGCTGTGCATATTGATGAATTTTTGAAGTGGGGGCGAATGATGAATAATTATGTAATAATTAGAGTTCGATACCATTTGCCGAGGACAAATTTTAAGATTTCGGCTGTATAGCATTGTTTACCGACATACAGGTTTCTCCAGTTAGAATAATTTCTTACTTTATCAGGAACTCTAAGAGTTTTTATTATTGGTACTTCGACGTTCAAACGATTTTAACCTCTTGAATGCTCATTAAAAAAGTTATTCTGCTGGTCAGCAGATTCTAATCGCCGTATGTACTTCAGCCGTATGCGCCGTACGTTGATATCTATATTTTAGTCTGACATTCAGCACACCAAGAAGACAAGCAACCAACGTGACGAGCTTTCCTTTTTTTTCAGACTACAAAACAATTTCGAATCCTCATGAAAATCCAAGAGTTCATAGCACGCTAAAAATGTTGTTTTTAAATGAAGGAGAGAATTCGAAGGAATGTTTAGGCTCTAATAGGCTTCGCCCTTTCACCTAGCAATTGTATCCTCATTTACTTCCTCAGGGCGTTCCAGACTATTCTAGATCTGTTAATGCTAGCTATATACATAGATATAAGTTCTGTCTGACGAGCGCTTAGGCGCGAAACTCAGAGTAACAGAGAATCGATGCGTCCTCTTTGACTCTTTCACTTATATATATATATTTAAACCCCTGAAGAGTGAAGCGATTCACGAAACAGGCTTGTCGGGAAAATGTAGTTGCGTCCTTTTTTCCTCTTAAAATATTTATTCCGCTCTGCTTCAACGTATTGAGCACTGTTCCACGCGAATATCGAGTTGCAGACTCCCTATATATATATATACCCGGGGATATGCAAGCTCTTTCGGAGAGTAGAGGTTGTGGTTGTTATTGAATTAGAGATACAGCAAAAGGGAAATTTTGCCCGGCACTGTCAGAGAAGTCCAGTCTCTCTTTTAGCATTAGTTGGGGCTCGTCACACAACACACAGTAAGAGGAAGTATTGCGTGACAGAGGACTAATCCCAGAACGCTTTACTTACATCAACTCCTTGACGATTGCATGTCAACAGCCAATCAAAAGTCGCTAACCCTTGGCGGTGCTGCTGCTTCTAAATGCAAATTTAAAGAAGGTTCCTTGGAAAACAAAAAGTTCCGTCGGTGTGTGTGCTCAGAGCGTCGTTGAAGATTGTCAAATTAATATGGCTGGGTCAGGGGGAGCAGCAGCGGCTGGGGCTTTGGATCATGCAGCGAGAACCATGGCAAAAGTAGTGATGGAGATTGCGAACTCGCCCGACTTCGATCGTGAACAAATTCGCGGTGAAAAGCTGACGCTTTCGCAAGCGTACTGCTTGTTATGGCAAAATTCTGAAGATGGCAATGTGGGAGGAAGAAGATTCGGCTTCGAGAGTAACAGTGGAGCGACTGCAGCAGTGATTGTGGATTTAATTGCACTCGGTAAAGTGGAAATTGAAATCGAACCTAACACAACTATGGGCGTGAAAAACGACCATTACCGTCTGAAGGTAATGTAAGCTAGCCTTTGATAACAGCTGTTTCAAGGTTAATTGCACGGCGACAAATTCATCGATTTCTCGGGACTAGTATTCTCCTTCCAAAACCATGTTACTCGACAATGTTTGTTTTAAAACAGGTGCATTGGTTTATGTGATCTGAAGATATACATAACGCGCTCGACTGGCCACACACGATAAAAGCGAAAAACCGTCTCGGAGTTGTAAACTTATTGCGTTGGGATCGTTTACGATCCTCACAGCTAGCGCTACCTTATGTGTAACGCAACAAGGTTGTAGATTTGAAAAATTTTACGTACTTTTTATAAATTTATTTGCTTTATTTTATGTACTTTTTACCTACTTTTTATCATTGTTTTTATTTGCTCCATACTTAAATTACTACTGTTTAAGCCGGAAATAAGTTGTCGTTTACTTTGTCTGAACGGCGAGTTTCGCAGACTTGACGCAATGTGTCTTACTTGAGGAGCGAGTTGCCTACCTCAAACCGTAGAGCAGTTGTGTTCAAACTGTTTGAACCTCTTTTAAATTTAGGGTAGAGAAGAAAGTTTTCGTGGAATTGTTTACCAGCTGGTGCGATTGAATACATCACCTAGCAATGTTAAGTGCAAACGGCCAATCACGAGGCGAAGATTTTTATATGCAAATGTAGCAGTTTGGAAGCTCCAGGGGGCGCCAATTTCTTTTCAAAATTAATCGAAAATTTGAATATTTTTGAAGGGTGTTGATCTACTGAGCGATTTTAAGATTGATAAAGCTAGTTGGCAGCTGGTGAAGCTAGGTGAACTGAATTTGTAATATTTTGTTGGAGGGGTTTTTTAAACAGGTGAATCATCTTGTGCTCAAATATAAAAGAAATTTACAAACCTATTCTAGGTAGTGATTTTCGTCAACCTATAGGGGTGTGTGTTCAGAAGGTTTTGTTGCATGTCTGCACTGAATGTCGCAACATTCACATTGTTAAGTTATAGCAGGCATAACTTATCACTTCATCCTGTGAAATCATTGAAGGAAATGCCTTTCTTGCTAAAGGAACTGACACTTCCACATAATGAAATACTGATTACCATATCATTATGAAATGAAATAAATTTCATGTGATCTGCAGATTAAAATCAAGCAAAAGATTCATTCTTGCAGGTGGACTGCAATTCTAGCAACATGTGCCCTCACATGTCAGTCAGTAGTAGCACCTAACTACAAGAAGTTTGACTCCTGTCAAGGCCTCTATACTTCCAGGGTTTTTTTCTGCAATTTCCAAAATTGCATTCCACCTACAGGGATCATTTCTTTGCTTCAAAAACCATACCCTAACCCCCTATTTACTGACCTGGAATTTGTTATGGACTTACAGCAGTAAACTTTTTGCAGCATCTCATGTTTCTGCATTATTTCTCCACAAGAGCTTATTTTTTCGGATAAAGGTTGATCAAACCTTCAAAATTTAAGAAGAAACTAATTAGATCAACAGGACTTACCCTGAACCAAATGTGCTTTCAGGTGGTTGATGAAAAGCCAACTGGTACATATCTTGATGAGGCTCTCTTTAATGGGATCTTGAAACATCATGAAAAACACCCAGACAAGCCAGAGAAAGTGAAGTCTGTGATTTTTGATGATATAAGTCAACTTAGATCAAAGAATTACTGCTCTACCATTACACTGGACAGTTTGGTGGAGTTGGGAATTCTTGAAATGAAAGAAAAGATGATGGGCCGTAAATACCCAACAGTAAACAAAGGTAATTATTAACCCTTTACACCCAAAAATAAGTGTTCTCCAAACTCTTCCCTATACATTTCCTTTGGTACTGAATAGGAGAATTTATTTAACAATCAAAGTTGTTTGGTTGGAGGTCATTTGCTTTATTCTCATATTCTTAATGAATGATTCAGTGATATTATTATAAGGAGAATTTAGATGCTGGTCACTCTTTGGGGTAAAAGGGTGAAATGAAAATGTAGTTATGTTGCTGATCTTCGGAATGGGTTATTGTTCTGGGCAGGGAAGGGTAATTGATCAAGGGAGAGGATGATTGTCCTAAAGGGAAAGAGTTATTTTTCCAGAAGGAAAGGTTTTTGCCTGGGGGGGGGGGGGGTATTGACCCTGGGGGTAGGGGGGGGACAATTGAGGTGTCATCATCTATGCCTCTGGCCTCAAATAGATCATAAGTACGTACCAATAAAATGCATGAAAGATCTAGCTTATTTTGTAATTCATAATGCCGTAGCAACTCTGCGCACCCCAAAATGCCACGAGATGTTGGTGCCTGGAAAACTCTTTTAACTTCAGTGCAAAATCCCTGGTTTAATCAATGCTCATTTATCCATTTGCTAAATTTTTTTTCTGTTTTTTTTTTTTTTGGAATTAAGGACCTGAAGAAAGTTTAGAAAAACAGATTCGTGAGGTTGTTTTGCAAGATATGAAACCAAGTAGCTACATCCGGGTGCTGCTGGTCTTGGCACGACATGCAGACAACTTAATGTGTCTTGAAGATCCCGTGTTGAAAAAACACTTTTCCAAGGAAGAGTATGGAAAGGCAAAAGAAAAAATTAACCAGTTGGTGGGGCTTTAAATCAAGCAAAGAGAAGAAATAAAAGGTTTTCCACTAAATTGGAGAAATGGACTTTTAGTTATAGTTACTCTCATCTAGAGCTTGTCTTTCATTATAAGTGTGTCACTGTTGTTAAATTTAGAAGATAGACGACATTAAAGTTTGTTTCACTAAAAGTTGCTCTTTACACCTTGGAACATTTAGTTCAGGTCATTGTTAAATTTTCTTCAATCTACTGGCTGCAGTCAAACCTCCATTATGCTGCGCTCTCCACAAAATGGTCACTTTGAAAATCTCATAATTCTCTTTTCATTTAAGAATTAAATCTCTTTTCCTTTTGTGGTTCTGTCAGCTCTCGCTGGCACTAGAAAAGCGAGTAATTTACTTTACCAGCCCGTAGTTTAACAGAGTTTTGACTGTTGTCAGTTTACTGTTTAATAATGTTTGAAAACTCTGGTATCTCTCCAGTTTGTTTTTTTGGGGAAGACCTATCAGAGTCATGAGTGTCAATTAAATACCTATCATGTTTTGATAGAACCCAGGAATAAAGTAACTTAAAGTTAGCTAAGATCTTTATAGAGTCCTGATAATTCCATGTCAAATCTTTGTTAATTCAATGTTATATTCTCATCTGGATGAAACAACCTGTTAAAGGCTAAGGAGAAACGACCAGTTTCGTTTCAAATTTTCATTAAGGAATCATTGAGTTGAAACAAAAAGTTAACCGTGAATTGAAACCTGTCGAAGAATTTGTGCAAAGCAGAATTAGAAACATCTTAAAAGTAACTGAATTTAGGATAAAATAAAAATGAAGTACTCAACTCTGTGTTCATCACAGTTATATTATAGGGGACACAATTTAGAAAATAGCAAAATTACATGCCTTAGAACTGTTGTTTTGTATCTCATACTTTTGTCTTCACAAGGAAGTTCACATAATGATGTTGGCTGTCCGCAAACGGAGGCTCATACCCTAGAAAGAAAGACAGATAGATGGAGTCCACATTTAAAAATCATTGTGCTAGCAAAGGTGAAAAAAAATAGAACTTAGAACTGTTTACAGGATAAGTCATCCACGATCTTGAGGTTTACATGTTAAGAACTCAGCCTGAAATGTTAAACTCTCTTCAACCTTTGAAGTTGATTTAATCTTTGCATAGTAGATGGCTGTTTTCATTACAAGTAGTGAGTTACGGTCGTTTTGCCTAGTCTAGAGTCGATTCGCCTACGTCCAATGTGTTAGTTCGCTACGTTTAAACTCCGTACTATAACAATCATTGTATAAAACAGTTGATTCAATTGAAAAAAAATTGATGATATTCGAAAACTCTCGCATGAAAATTTGATAAATGTTAATTGTGTTCATCTCATCGTGCTTTGAAATAAGAGACAAATTGATTTGGCCCTTTTTGGAATATTGGATAAATGTTGTGATGCACGATGATAATTCTGCACAATGCGCGTTCATTTCGCGACATTTTAGAGTTAATACGTTATATTTTGCGTTTCATAATATGTACTAATCTGTCACTGATACATACAAACTTTTTTATAGCTTACACATAAAATAAAGTTTACAAATGCAATTTAATTATCACAAGAAACTTTTTATAGAAAAGGTTGCGGTTATTCATCGTGGTGAAAAGCAGTAAAAGCTAAGTTTTCCGTTTGTCTCACGATGTAGTCATGTGTGATGTAGATCGCGACGTTTCGACTGCGTACTGCTAGTCTTCTTCAGGCGATGAGGTCGACTGTTCATGCGTGATCTTATAAGCATGATGCTCTGCTGTGAGTACTTGTTTTTCAACAGCTCTGATTGGTGCATTTCGATCCTTGCTGTTCACTCAGTGATTTGCTCCCTCGGCGGTTCGCTGTCGCACGGCTCTCCTGTTGTTGTGTTTTTTGATGGTGGGCATCCACGCTTCTGGAATTTCTATTCCACTATCCCTGTTGATGTTGTCAGGGAGAAGTCTTATATTAATTGCCTCTTTGACCCTGCGCGTGTAGTAACAAGGGTCACGAGCATCATCTTTATTTCGTTCCAGAGTGGCTTGTGTAAAAAGAAACAACAACAACTACAAAAACAACATTTTGAGACTAATAATCATACTTATCAGTAATTTTTACTTACTACATGCGGGGACGTTAGAGTTGTCCGCGTGACACCCGCCCCTGGCCGGTCCTTACTGTCTATCCATACGTGGCCCTGTCACGCATCCGCCGCAGAGTAGGGCTTCCTGGCGGAAGGTGACGATTTGTGTGCAAAAGATGCAGTCAAATTACTCCATGATATCGATGATTATAGCTTTGATGATAGCGTTGACTATTGCGTTGATTATAGCGGAGCTCGCAGAGCGTAGCCCCATAATAATACAAAATAGAAGTAACCCATCAAGCCGAAAAAAATTGGATGTACGACCCTACGACCGTACGAGGTGCTACTTTTAATATGCGTGGTCAACTGTAGCACGGGCACGCCAACGCCACGTATTGGGCTCCGAGTCGGACGACCTGGGTTCTGGTCCTGGCCGGGGCAAGGCGTTGTGCCCTTGAGACGTGCGGGAAAAAAAATGCAAGTTCCGCTTTTAGGCTTGGGTAAATCATGATATATTATGACTGCAACTCCAGGATGCCTAATGCAAAAAAAAAAAATTATGTACATGAAAAAGTGAGCATGAGAAAAGTTAAAAAGACAAGTTGCGATGCGTTATAACTCTGCATCTGATTGGTTGAAAGGGACGATGCTAGGTAGCCCTCCCCTACCCCTCCCCTACCCCACAGTGAAAATTTGTGGGGGCGAGTTCCTTCATAATTTCCGTACCTGCTCTTCTGATTAGCAACTGGAAAGAAAAAGCATATTTTTTACAACTTCGTCCTTCACCCGGATAAGCGAGAATGTTACAGTGACAACGTAGGAGACTAGAACGAGTGCGGACACTTTCGTATTATTTACATGAAGTATCTAGATCCGTTTTATGACCGAGCAGCTGTGGACTGCCTGTGAATCTTGTGAGGTTCTAGGTCACTATGACCACTAAAACAAGAACTTACGGCAGAGGAATTCTGCGTTTTACCTTGCTACAACCATGTAGACGACCTGGACAGACAGCTTATGCAAACGCTGCTCTCAAAAAGGACGGGACAGTAAATAATTCTCGCGTGCAAAATGGCGGGGAAATGCACGTGCATAAGAACGGAGGTGGAGTAGGTACTTGTTTAGTCGATCGAGCAGTTCAACGTTCAAAATAAAAATTCGGCAAGATTTCCGTTTAACCTCATGCTATTCTTAAAGAGAGCTGTGGTCCCAAAGGTAATCTAATGTTTACCATTGTTTTATGTTATCCAAGTAATGTTGCATAATGAGTATGGGTCCGACGGAAATCTTGCCCGAAAGTCTTCCCAATGGTCACTATATTATAACTTGTAGTCCATCATACAATTTTGCTCGTGTGTGATGGGTCTTAAGATATCACGTAACCAAATATACCCTAGCTAAAACGGGGAAATGCCTGAGGATACACCTCGAGTGATATTCTCCAATTTTAAACCTTACAACTATTATGAAAAAAGTCTTCTTTTAAAATAGAATTCAGGATTAGGAAGCGTTTTTCTGTTACTGCAGAAGAAGGAATAAGCTTGTTTGTTCATAAGAGTGTTAAAGAGAATGCTGAAACCATTTCTTTACCCCTCTTAAAATATTTTTTTATATATAATAATAAACACAATAGCCTCAATATTTAACAAGACTATGCCCATATATTTGTTCTTGGAAATTATCTGTTCCTCATCTCGGAACAAATAATGTTGCTGACAAATATCCATTTATGTTTTTGCACCATATAGAGGCAATTGTTTATATAAAATTAATTTTGTTCACATTTGTACTTTTTAGAAACATTCCCAACACCGCCAGCACAAAAAGGAGGTAAACCAGTAAGATTATTGGCAAAGTACAAGTATACAGCAAATCCAGCCAAACCTGGAGGATTTGATGAGTTAACAATTACGCAAGGAGAGAAATTAGTGTTTAACAGACCACACCCTTCAAATCCATTCTGGTGGGAGGCAAAGAGTGAAAATGGAGATATAGGATTTGTACCAGCAACTTATATGATGGTAAGTGTCAGTTTATGGACTCCATAAATGTGAATATTACTTGACTTTCCTATTTCTATGATGATGTATTGTATTGGTGACATAAATCTATAAGAAAAATTGTTCAGGGTACAATTATGTGTGTTGTTTTTGTTGTTGTTGTTGTTGTAGTGTTGTTGCATTTCATTGGAAGGTGCAGGGACTGATGTTTAGTTCTGTCAACTCTAGAGCAAAAATAGTGGGTTTGAGGTTTGGTAAGGATAATTAACAGTGTCATACTCCCAGGCAAGACACTTGCATCTTACTTTTAAAGGAGTGCACAGAAGTTGCAAGATGCGCTGATGGCCCTGTGCATCAGTTTGTTGACTTTAAGATTTTAGACCCTTCACGCCTTACCATCAGTATGCAAGATCTCCATATTGTTCTCTATACGTTACAATACAGTTATGTTCATGGTGCTGAAAAGGAGAATTTGTCTAACAATCAAAAGTTTCTTGAGGTCATCATCATTTCTGTTTTTCTTGTGACCTTAAAGTTAGCTTCAAGGGTAATGCTGTTGGAGGAAATTAGATGCTTGTCACTCAGAGGGGTTAACTGAGGGGTAAACTGTTACTTTGAAAGTGAAGTGATCATTAATTCTAGGGGTCTTTTCAAGGTTGCACTGGTATTTTCATTACATTTTGAAATAATCAGGTTTTTTTTTTATTTTAGTGTTAATTATAAAGATTTGTTTTGCTCAAGGTTCTTGAAGACAAAATTACCTCTCTGCCATGGCTTGAAGATGCAAAAAAGAAAAAAACTGAGATAGATGATAAACAGGCAGAGAGTAATCCAGGTGCTAAGCCAGCTTTCAAGCCTTATGTATCAGGTGAGTTTCTCCAACATTTGGATTGACACAAGTGAGCTTGAAAATGTGAAGCAGTAGAAGAGATTCTAAATACAATAAGGCACCTGTCAGTAACTTTCCTTTTCAACAAAAGTTTTGGCAAGAAAATGAATTTAGTTCCTATCAAACAGCTACTGATATCCTGCACAGAGGGGTAAGGCTAGAAACTGGGGTTACGCGCTTGCAGTTATGGGCCACTTGGCCTCAAAGTCTGAACCCTTTTCACCCTAACATCAGTATGCATATTCTCTATACTGTTCTCTCTACTGTCCCTGAGGAGCTGACGAGGAGAATTTGTCAGACAATCAAGAGCATAGTTAGTTGGTGATGATTTCCTTTATTCTTGTGACCTTAGTGTTTGACTTAAGAGTGATATTGTAAGGGTCAACCCACCATAGGGGAATTTAGTATCATCAAGCAAGTTCATAACGTGAATTGGCCATTGTGGAGAGTTTAATAGCTGATGTTTTTAGAACAATTCAACGGAGGGCTAATGCTTGAAACGTGAGCTTTTAAACTCTTCACAGTGGCCAATTTGCATTATCAACTCAGCTGATATTACTAAATTACCTTGTTATGCTCTCCTACCAATGCAGCACCACAGTTTCTTTAGAAACTTGCCCCCTTAAGTCAACCCACTATAGATTTTCGTATCTCAGGTTTGAAGGCAGACTCCTTTTTTTTCTGCAGCATATGGTTCAAGAAAAAGTAGTTCAAGTAAAAGCAATTCAAGTCAAGAAAACCAATACTACTGTGAAATATGTGATAAAAAGTTGAATGGACCCATTCCGTATGAGGTTCATCTGAAAAGCAAAGCACACAAAGAAGAACTGGAAGTGAGAGAGGAGTTTAACTATTAAGTAAACAAATACCTGTTATTTGTTTTTTGAACCACTTGTTTCAGACATCGAAATGGCAATTGAAAGGAAGTGTGCCCATTTTGTAATTATTTACTTCTAGTTGTTTTGTTAAATTAACACTTCTATGCTCAAGATCTCATTAGTAATTCTCCCTACTGTTTGCCTTATCATACTTATGATGTTATTTCTGAGAATTTGGTACTGGATCAGCCAGACATCCCCTATTTGATAATATTCTTTGTTCTCATTACATGTCTCCTTGATATTGTATTGATATTGTAAGGAGAAATTCTGTCTTGGTCACTCATGGGAGTTAAAGGGTTAAAACTTGCCGCATGTAGCCTGTATTAAGAACCAATCAACCTGAAACTAGTAAAACTTCTGTCACCTCTATCATCAGCTTGTGTCAATGAATTCTGGGATGTAAGTTAAAAAAATGTTTCAGTGAAAGATTATGTTACGATAGTTTATTACCAGAAATGCTTTAAGTTATACACCTAGAGTTGCAGATCATCAGATTTTTGAATGGCAAGCATAAGAGAAATTATAGGTATTTTTTATATTTATTGCTGAAAATACAACATGTAATTTATTGAGTATTAGGTAAAGAAATAATAAAGTTCACATTAGTTATGTTAATGGTGAAGAGTTTTTAGAGTAGTAGTTTTAGAGTAGTAGTTTGTAAACTTTAAAGTTTACAATTTCTCCTGGTGAAAGAATATTATTAACCCTTTGACTCCCAAGATCAGATTGTTAATTCTCCCCTCTAGCTGCTACATATTCCTTGTAAACAAGTTACAAGAATTTGGTGCTAGATCAAGATTAGGACCTCTACCTGATAAGTTTGAGTATTCTTATTACCTGTTGGCTGGATAGTGCATTGTGGGAGATGTTACATTTTAATCACCTCTGGGAGTTTAAGGGTTAATGAAACCAATTATTATGTTAATAGGGCATAAGAAGATGCAATGGATGGCTGGGAAAGAACCTTTAAAACTGCTGTCACCCTTTCTCAAGTTTATTTAATTTGTAAGAAATAAGGAAAGGTCAATTTTGTGACAATTTGTGTTCAAATCTGAAATTTAAAGATTAAAAACAGTCCTAAAAAGGTCTACTGACATCATGACATAACCCTTTTCCTGTTTGATATCTCTACTTCAACAGTTATTTCTAGTGTCCACAAATTCATTTCAAGAAGTTCAAAAGGCAAGTTCCTTTAGTCTCATGAACACAGGCAAGGTTACAGAAGGACCTGAACACTTTAGTTGCGAAGATAAGCATGAAAAAAACTCAATAAAGTTCAAGATTGATTTTCTATTGGTGCATCAACAATGGGACTTTCTCTTTGAGGGACGACCAACAATAAAAATTTATCAGAGGGCAATTTAATTCTCCGTAGAAACACTGTACATGATCCCAGTCAGTACATGTGTTAGTCCCTGTTAGCTGAAGGAGGGGAAATGTTGCTTGGTGATCAGAGCAAAAGATTAAGAGCTACAAAGGAAGCTATACAAGCACTGATGCACACATCTACATCCCTGATATAGCTCACATTAAATAAACAGTACAGGTAGTTGCTCCTTTTTGACGAAATTTGTAGCGCGAATGAAAAGGAAATATCATATAGCCAAAAAATAATATAGCCAAAAATTCAAACAGGGCAGTAGTGGGTTTCCTGTGCTGCGCGGCTACCAAGCAGCGTCAACATGATACTCAACAACGCAGTCTTGTGTGCTCTAAACGGGCCTACTATAATCAAAATTTACATTATGTTACAAATGTTTAGAACTGCTTAATGAGGTATAAGTGGAGCAATGGCCCTGAACGCTGTATGGAGGTTGAATCTTAATATTTGAGGGCGAACTTTGTCGGTACGAAGGATAAATTGAAACATGACTAGTTCTTGGCAGCCCAATCCAAATGCTAAGCCGTTTGTACCGGCGTCCGCTTTTTTTACTTTGCCAATTCCTTGCGCAAAGATTCGCATTCGAAAGAAAGGGATTTTTAGCAGGATGATTCAGTGGATTTTGGTGATAGTGTTATGCGTGACTGTGATAATAAATTTTATTTTCATTTGGGATACCACGAAGAAATATAGCAGGGATCGAACTGTACTCAATTCAAACACAGCTGATGAAGGAGTTGGAATTTCAAACCACAATGAAAACAAAGGTACGGTTTAGTTCTCGACCAATATCCTCAACTAAAATTTACTTCTGAAATAAAAGATCCTTTATTTAGCAGTGGTTTTACGAAATGCCTAACCGTAAAGTAGAGGAAATTAAGGTCTATTTCAAAGTACTCCAATATTTATTAAGTTCGCATGTTCATTCATTCAGGAAATGGTAACCGGCGAAATTTTAACTTGTTAAGACAATCTTGCCACTTGCAACATAATGATTGTTTTGACTTTGTTCTCTTTCCTTCGTGAGGACATGTTTAAAGTAGTTCTTATGTTTCACCGGAGGATGCCCTTGGTTTAAAAAGCCCTCATAAAATTAACAGAAGACATCCTTTTAGAAGCCTAGAGGTCTTCGCTAATTTCTTTATTTCCCCTCACATTTTTAAATCTACTATGGAAAGCAAAAGATGTTTATAACTTTTGAGTAAGTCACTTTAATTTAATCAAAATTTGCGGTTCTATAGCTCAGGGTCGTAGGATCACTATAGAAGTCCAGTCAAGCAAAGACGTAGCCTCTGTCACTGTAGATGGAACGAAGGTACAGCAATAAAACTTTTTGTTGATAATAGAAGCTTGTGACTTTTATGGGTTATAAGCTTCTGATGATAGCTATGGAACATTTTTATTAAGGAAACCAGAGGAAGTATTTGTATTTTGAGCAAAAACAAAAATAGTATTTACCTCGAAATTGTTCATTTATCCTTCGAGACAAGTTTGCTCCACCAATAAGGCTGATGTTTCTTCATGTAACCATTAATGCACTTAATGATAGGCTTCCAAGGGAACCAGTGAGTTTTGTCTCCCTGAGCCCCTTACTGTTTCCCGAGGGGTCAGTTGTGAGGAAATAGTGGGCAGAGAGTCAGCTGAAATTCTAATTTGCTATTGTTAGTTATTGCTTCAGGGGGTTACTTAGATTTGTTTTTCTTAGGGGGGATATTGAGTCTTTGCTCATGGCTAAAGACATGTTCTCCTCCAATCAGAAAAGGTTTGATGCCACTCTGGTTTAAAGATTTAATGAATGTAACCAGGAAGTTACAATTCATAGACCCTTTGGACTATAAATTGTAACTTCTTAGTTACACTTATTAAATCCTTAAACCAGATTTGCATCAAACCATACCTGATTGTCCACCTGGTTACCATGTGAACTTTTTAACATATCAGAAAAGGTATTTGAGTTGGAGAGGGATTAAACTACATTATTAGGATCTTCCTCTAAAAAAATCCTTGATTAATTTATAGAGGGATGTGTTTCCTTATTCTCTGCTCTGTGTATTAAATTTAAATAAAAAATGGAGTTGAAAACAAAGCACATTTATCCCCCAGTAGTTTCCTTTCCGGAGAACTCACCATTTCTTGACACATTTCCTTCGTGAAACGAAAAAGTATCAGTCAACTTTGACGTAATTTACTATTTCAGTACTTAGTGGGAAAAATCTTTTATCTTGTACACCTTGTTCTTGTGAGCCCTAGCTCTTTACATTATATCCCCTGAATTACATATTAAGGTTGCAAGAAAAAGGAAACGATCACCAAGTAAAAAAGCACTTGATTGTTATACAAATTATTCTTGTCAGCACCTTAAGAAATGGGTATAGAAAAGTGTCAAGGATGTACATACTGATGTTAGGGTGTAAAGGGTTATGAACAATTAACCCTGTAACTCCCATGACTGACCAAGATAGAATTTCTCCTTACAGTATCAATACAATATCAACCAGATAAGTCATGAGAATAAAAAAAAAATATATCAATTTGGCGATAATTAGTTGATCCAATACTAAATTCTCTGAACTAACATTACAAGAATTGTATGGTTGACAGTAAGGGGAATTGCAAATTTGATCTGGGAGTTAAAGGGTTCCGTACCAGAGTGCGAACATAGGGTGCAGGATTGAATTCTTTGTCCGGGAGTTTTTTTCTTCATGAAAGCAATTGTTATATTTAATTTTTCATTTGATGGTAAGGTGTTGGAGGCTACTGATGAACAAAAGAGAGGAATCAATGTTGCAGTTCTTAACCAGATGACTGGTGCTGTCATGGCAACAAGGTCATTTGATACCTTTGCCGCTAAAGAGGACTCAGATGCCTTGGTGCTGTTCATCAACATGGTGTCTGATGGTAGAATTCTCTGCTTTGCAATACGAGTGAGTTGGTTGCTGTTCATGTTTTAGATTAATTTGTAGGGCATGCAATACAAAAGCAGAAGACTACTGGTAAAGATTGATAGAGAATCGCCTTGATGCTGTTCGGCTCTTGATTGGACATATCATTTTCCTCATGTGAAAAATGGGATCAGCATCATTCCATTTGCTCTCTGCTTCTTCAAGCAGCTCATGAATGAAGACTCATTTTGCACCTTTTTAGAGTGTAAATCTCAGTAAAACTTTGTATGTAATAAATGAGACTCACACCTGGAGAGAAGTCTAAGAATGAGATGCATGTACTTGTACAAGGAAGTTTGAATCAATGATTTTAAACAGCGTCAACTGATGGTATCTTTATATTTATGTTATGGCAAACTTGAAGGTTACATTTATAAGATATCAAAGCTCTGTTAATGATATTGGTGGTATTTTCAATTTACCTTCTAAATATGCTGAATCATGTAGCAACAAAAAGGTAGAGAAATATGTTTTTCATTTTGTCATGAACATGGGACAAAGGAAAAATCTTCAAACCTCAGACCTTCAGATTCCACACTCTGATGCTCTACCACTGAGCCACAGAGACTCTACAGTGAGCAAGGTCTATGACACACGTCCAGCAAACTGCTAGGATCAGCAGTGTTTCCTCATGGGGACTCTGAATTTTTTCTTTGTCCCATGCTTGTGACAAGATGAAAAACATCTTTCTCTAGTTCTTTACTGCGCTCAAAACTTTCCTTCTCTCTTACTCTATGAACAAAAACATGTGTTTCGCAAAAATCTGATTTTTCTGGTTTCCAGGATGAAGGGACGTATCAACTCAAGAAGACAGCACGGAATCTTATGAATACACTTGGAAGTGAAAACTTTAAGAACTTGAATTTCAGAGACATGTGGGCCTTTGTGGTGCACAAACGAGGCTCAATCAGTGCAGAGGGGCATAGAAAGGCCCCCAATTTTGACACCTGGGGAGAGCCCCTAACAATTCAGGCCCTAGTGACACTGCAGTCACAGGACAGTGCTTCTTGTTCATGGGAAGAAAGTGATGTAACAAAAAGAAGGAGAGAATTTTGTGAGAAGTTTGAAGGATATGGCAGTGTCTGTAGCTGTAAGTGATGTTATGTAGTGGCCATGAATGAATTATGTATCTCTCATTAGATTTTTACCAGATTTCTTAACCTTTTATTCCTTAGAGTAACTAGCATTTAATTTCTCCTAAGAATATTTTCCCCAAAACATGCATTAACCCGTATGTTTGATTTGTTTGCATATTTTTTTTCAATTATTCCAGGCTCAAACCCTGCCCCACTTGACATCAAAAGTGATCCTTTACCAAATGGGGAAAAAATGTCTCTTCCAATTGCAATCATTGCTAGCAACAGACCAAACTACTTGTACCGAATGATTCGCTCTGTCCTTTCTGCTCAGGGAGCAGATCCTAGCAAGATTACAGTCTTTATTGATGGATACTTTGAAGAGCCTTTGGCTGTTGCACGATTATTTGGTGTCAGAGGAATCCAGCATACCCCTGTCAGTAGCAAGAATGCAAGAATATCACAGGTGACTTAAGGGAGGAGGGTGGGAAATTAAAGAAGCTTTGTCAAGTAGTAATGTTTTGTTATCTGTAAAGCTACTTTCAGCTGAGCAGGTAATTTAGTGTTAACAGCTGGGTTGAAAACGTAAATTAGCCACCGTAAAGGGTAAAAAAGCTGACGTTTCGAGCGTTAGCCCTTCGTCAGAGCTGACAAAGGGCTAACACTCGAAACGTCAGCTTTTTTACCCTTTACGGTGGCTAATTTACGTTTTCAACCCAGTTGTTAACACTAAATTACCTGCTATACTCTCCCACCGACGCAGCACCACAGTTTCTTTAGAAACTTACCCCTTTCAGCTGAGAGCAGGCTTTGAAATATTTGAATAAAGGGGGTAAGTTTCTAAAGAAAATGTGGTGCTGCATTGGTGGGTAGTATAACAAGAGAACTTGGTTTTGTCAACAGAAATAAATAAAATAAAAACTATTTCTCCAAATTTCAATTCTGCTTGTTATAGATGGTGGGAACTACTCTGTAGATAATGCACTCCTGAGTTCTTTTCCTGGGCCTCAAACCATAGTCCAGTGTTACAAAGACATGGATGTCTGAATAATACACTGATATTTGGAATGAATTTTTTCGTTCTTTCTCAACAGCATTACAAAGCAAGTTTAACAACAACCTTTAACCTGTACCCAGAAGCCAAGTTCATGATCATTCTAGAGGAAGATTTAGATGTGTCAACGGATATCTTCTGGTACTTTTACCAGTTATTACCGTTGCTAGAACAGGACGAGAGTTTATATTGTATATCGGCCTGGAATGATCAGGTATGGCGTGAGACAAAAATATCACAATACAATGAACAACGTCCAGCGCGTTATCACGTTGGTTCACCACACGCACTCGTCTGTGAAAGAGGCACGCGGTTCAAAACGATTTAGCATGCTTCCACAGTTAAGCGTTTCAGTCAGAGTCATAAATTTGCATGTTAAAGGAATTTATCCAGATTCCGCCAGAAAAGGAACATACTATTGTGCTTCAAAGAAAAAAGTTAGAGATTTTAGTGCGAGCTTGTTATATTTGATGGGGCGAAGTTGTCGTAAGGGGGCGAGATAGAAGAGGCGAACTTGCAAGGGGATGAAACTTCCGTATACCTTTGCCCAACATAACCGAGCTAATTGTTGTGACATTGAAGAACACTCTATGTGTTTGATAAATTTCAACCAGATTTATAAACATAACCCTTTTTTGTTTCTTCAGGGTTATGAGCATACTGTTGGTGATCCGTCCCTTTTGTATCGAATAGAGACTATGCCTGGACTTGGCTGGTGAGTTGTTCAGTAGGACAAAATGTAGAATCACTTACATGTAATCTAGTTGGATGGAAGATGGGTTCACTGCCTGTGTTTATGTTAATGAATTTCCCCCCCCCCTCCCCCCCAGAAATTCGTCAAGTTAACTTGACAGTTGGGTGTTGTCGAGACTCCTGGGTGGTGAGGTGGCTTTTTCGCCCTGAACCAAGGTATTTTTACCCTGTGTCTTAACTGCTGTTATGAAACTAAAATTCACTGAGTTTACTTACGTTATTTCCATCGACGTAAGAAGAATTATCCATTAAATACATGTTAATGCCGAGCACTAACGCAGGACGCAAAAGAAGAAGCAATCAGGAGTAAAATGAGACTAATTTTAAGCATGGATTACTTATGCGACGTCACAGTGGGAGTCGAAAGTCTTCCACCTGCTGGCGGGGTTAAATTCGGCTCAAGAGCAACTTCACAAGAGCCACCAGCAAAGAACTTGACAGGGGTGGGGGAGGTTTGTTGCTGGACGATAGAGTCACAAGCGTATGGCCGATTTGGGCGTTTTGTTAGCAAATCGTGAAAAGCTTTAAAGCGCAAAGGCATTTAAAACATGTTCAAGCCAGCACAAGCGATTTTCGAAAGGATAATGTTATAATGAAGTAGATGTACAGTAAGCACATCAAACGCTAGTTATTAAAATGAACCCAAATTATCAGTAGTCCTAATAAGATGTCTGATGGCAGGCTGAAGTTGAATTGACTTTGAATCGACGTGAAATGACCATCTACCAGAATTTGGTCCTGTTCGCTACTTTCCTTGTTTTCCTCTATATTTCTGCATATAAACACGAACAACTCTATTCGCTCTAACGTCAGCTTTGGAAACTCTGCTCGGTGGCCAATTTACATCATCAGCTCATTTGATGAAACCAAATTGTCTTTCCTCACTGCGCGGTCGAATTAAAAAGAAAAAGCTTTTTCTCAACTGGAAATATTGAGCCCTTTTCTTTTTATCTTAAAGGGTGCTAAAACGAAAGTTATACAAAGAGGAACTGGAACCCAAGTGGCCAACACCAGACAAGTTCTGGGACTGGGATATGTGGATGAGACTCCCTGAGATCAGACTGGACAGGGAGTGTATAATTCCTGATATTTCCCGCACATATCACTTTGGATCCAAAGGTCTCAACATGCACCCGTATTTTCAAGAAATGTATTTTAAAAAGCATGCACTGAACACCGAGTCAAATGTCAAGTTTGACGTGGAAAAAATGAAGAAGGATAATTACGAGATTGAGATCGAGCGTTTATTTAGGTGAGTCTTACTCTTATTTTGCTTTTAATTGTTATGAAATTTTGTTTTACTGTAAGGTATTATTTCTTCGTCGCCGTGGAGACTATGGTCACCGTCAGTTTACTAAGACCTCCCTCCCTTTCACCGCCCCACCCCCTCTCCCCCTCTCCACCCTCCCCTTGTGCTCTTCGTCTTTAGTGCCCACCTTCCCCCGGATTAACATGAATTACATTGTCTAAAAGCTTCGTCGGAAATTTCAAAGAGAGTTACGCGTCTCTTATCTTAAACTTATGTATTACTCTGCCTTTTGTTTACACAGCTCTTCAAGTACTCTCGATCATTCCAAGAATCCTTGCACAAGCGAGGAGTTCGTTCCGGAAGAGAAAGGCAAAAACTTTATATTTTACATTAAAATGGATCATCCCACGGATTGGATCACTTGGAGCGCTTTGGCAAAGTGTCTTAAGATATGGGACTTGGATGTGAGAGGTTTTCACAAGAGTATGTGGCGGTTATGGATCAAAGGAAATCATGTGTTAATTGTGGGATGTCCTGCCTCACCGTATTGTCATCATAAACCATCTAACGTGACTCCTATCTTTATACCAAAAAAGGAAAACGAGCAGTCTTAGTATTGGTACGGCGGTTTTCGAATAAGGGGAGTTCTGCGTCGGTGTTGCCCTGTCTGTTCTGTTAGTGGAGAATTCCAAGGGTCATGTCTCCGTCGTCCAATCAGAGTAAAGTTCAATGACTTTTCCCGCGTTCAGCGCTGGTTTTTCAGCGTGAAGTTGTGCGCCGGTGATTAGTTTCGTGAGGCCTTAGTTTTTGTGACCTACAGTCGTAAGGAAATCGCGCGAAATAAAATGGTTATTCGTGGATTGGTAGCTTTATTTAATTATTTTTTTACTGCTTTCGGGAAGTGATCAAGAACCTCGTTTTTCCGTATTTGAAAATGATCGTTAGAGATTGTTTCATTGAAGTTTGTTCTCAACAATATTCCAATACATTTTTGAATTTCTTATTCTCCATTTTGAATACTAGGAGTCCAAACTCTTTAAAATTCGACGGGACTCAGAATCGGAAGCTTGCGAGTCAGTACTGTTCATTGTATCCAAATTTTTCCACAGATCGTCACTGAGTTAGCTAACATTTTAAAGACAACGTGCTTAATAAAAACTACTGATAAATAGGTTGTGGTGATTTGTTTGACTTTTGTTATTCTGTGTTTTGTTTTGTTTTTTTTTGTCACGCATCAATTTTGCTTACTATAAGTAAGGGCTGCGTGATACCACAGGATTTTTTTCTTTTTGGGTCAGACTTGACTAAACCCGCTGCCTCTAACTGGCAGATAATTGTATAACGCCAGCTTGGGTGATACTACTGATAGTTTTATTAGCCCTTAGATCAGTAGAAGATATTTAGCATCTGATTTCCCTTCACAATTTCACTGCTGATTAGAACACGATGAGAACATCAAAGCTTCTCAAATCACCAATTTAAGAAACTTCTGGTTGTGAAATAAGTTTTCTTTGTCTGCGCCATAAGGAATCATAGAGAACAGTATGAAGAATATGCTTGTTATGGTATCAAGGGTCAACCTTGAAAGGCCCCGAAGTGGTGTTATCATAGACAGGATCACCTTGTCACGAGGCTCTCTTTGAAAAGTAGGGTAGAAAAGGGGGCCCTGGGAACTAAGTTAGGTTAGGTGAGCTATGATTGGCCTGACCAGACCAGCGTGACATAATCCAAATGCGATGAATCACAGCAATTCGAGGGCTTAAAGATTTGAGGAAGTAGAACTGTTGTGTTCCTTGAATCCGAGTAATAACAAAGAATGAATGCCCGCTTTTACTCTCGTCAAAGCTATGACTATAAATTGTCTAGGTACTGTCAGGATGGACTCCTAGTACTCTGTGGGTTTCTTCGATCAAAAGACAAGTTTGTCGCAAGTCACAGATGGATTTCAAGCTTTGACATCTCGGCGGCAGAAAACCCTGACCTGGTGGGTTTTGGTGAGTTTGTTCATCAAAGAGAAGACATGTGAATGACAAGCCGGGAGGAATATTGACCTCTTAAAAAGTTTAGGTGAACTGGTACTTAGTAAATTTTATATAAGACAAAATGCGCCTTGTTACGTTTTTTTTTAAACTCGATCAGTCTCCTCCCCTCCCCCATTACAAGTTAAATTTTCTTCCCCAAGCCCTCCCCTAGCCTCACCTCAGCTCACTGTGATGTCACGGGTGTCACGAGCCTGGCTGATTAACTCGATTCTAGGCTCTTTACCGAGGTGCGATAGTTTGAGGGCGTTTACTGAGGTTAAGAAAAGAATACTGCTTGCTTACCTAAGCAAAGGTAAATAATTAAGCATCGTTATGCGGATGACATCAAGCGACCCTTTCTAAGATCGTAGTCTGTGCTTAAGGTACTGAGAACTTTTGTTGTTGTTGTTTTTTCCGACATCTTTAAGATTTTGTTATTATTCAAGATGGCGGCAGTTAGTTGGGGTATCTTTGAATCATGTTAAAATGAGCTCAGAAGATAGGTTTGGTCACTCAGATGGGGAACTCTAGCTAATTAAATGTTAGTGTTGGAATCTTCAGCTCGGTTGCCAGGATGAACAAGACAAAACCTTTCAAGTTTCGTCCGTTAAGGCGATCGGTGTCAGTCAGCTGATGTGTTCATACGAAAAATTTTCAGACAGTTCGGGATCGAAATTCTGGTCGCAGTAAATGCAAATTCGTGCTGAAATACACACCCTATCAGATGAGCACCGTTAGATTTTCCATAAGGAAAGGGTGATGAGGCGAGATGTGAAAGACGCAGCCTTACTAGCCTCAAGCCAGGCTTGTGAGGAACTCGAGGCCTTGATATTACTGACATATATACTACGCCACTTAACATTCAATGGACTTAGAACTAAGCTGAGCACTATTAATTGTCTGTCAGAGAAGTTAACTCAAATGTAACAGTTTAACCTTTAAGGAAGAATAAGTAAGGGTTATTTTTTAATGTATGACATTGCAAGTCAAAGAATTCTTGAGCACTCTCGAAGAAATTATCGAGGTCAGCGGTGTATTAGTATCTAAGTCTGCAAACACTGCACGCATTTGTTCAACGCGGTGGCGTAAACTATATGACGCAAGAGTTATTGACGTCACCTGACATCTCCATACTAGGAGATTTTAGTATGCACGATAACTTGATTGAACATTCGAGAAACAACTTGATCGAAGCAAAAATTTCTATAAGTCATTTTCCAAATATCAACGTTTTCATCCTTGGGCAATGCAACATTTCCTCACTTTAACGTGATCTTAAGAATGTCATGTATCCTTTTTGATACTGAATCTTCCTAAATTTCAACTTTTTTTTCAAAATCATTTACCAAGTAAATAAATCCAAATTTTTCAACTATGGTAACCACTACCACCTTCGAAAGTGCCAAAATGTCTTACACACTCATTGTTTGCTGCTTTTAGAGAGACAATTATCTGCTCAAAATGGAAATATTTTTTCAACGTAGTATACCGCAGCTGGTTATTTCAAAAGACTTCCTTTAGTGAAAAAAAGACAACTTCCTTGTGGGTAATGCACGAAGTAACACAAATTAAAGATCTGATTTTCTCCTATAAAATCGTGAATGATCGATGTAATCTTGAAAGAAACATGAGACTTGCCGGTAGTGGTTCTTTAAGGTGGTACCCAGACAAATATTTTCACTTTGAAGTCACAAATCTCTTTAATGATGTACTGATGTCTAAAACATTGCTTATCTTCGAATTATTGGTACAATTCTGATGCATGTGTTTTTTTTTTTAAATAAGCCTCAGTTTATGAAAGTCTACGGTGAACTCAACGAAATTTCTTTTTCTGGAGTTGCTCACCAGTCAACAAAACGAAACAAGTAGCGGGTGAAAGAGGAAATTTTCTTGGAACTGAACCTTGTGGAGGTCACACAGGGCTAGAAACAGAACAATATTCAATTTTATTCCGAGGAAGTAATAGCGAAAGCAACCGTTTCGAGAAAGACGGGAAGTTAAATTACTATAAGAAAAAAGTGTCTCAGGTGTCGCTTGTTCCTCCTTAAAGAATAATTCACATTGTATTTATGGACTTTATCCAACACAAATTATATATACATCTTTTCAATTCACTCTCAAAGGTACGATGATATTGGATTGATGGGAGCTTTTTATAGATTTAAATTTACAGTTTGGAAAGCGACCAGTGTGATGGCCACACTTCCACGAATTCGTAAATCTTCGATAACTTATCGAGTCCTGTGCAATTGACCATAAATGCACGTTTTAGATACCTATACATTTGAATTCTGTGATGTGATAATGTTTATATACTGAGAGAAGGAAGATATTTTCACTCCAAGAGCGCAGCCGTTAACAGTCAGGCCAACTCGATCGCTTCAACGCCAAAATAAGGAAGCGAAAATTCAGAAAATATTATATAACTCAATCAAAATACTTCGTTCCATATACCTATTAGACTGGGTAAGGATACTTCGACAAGTAAAATTTCACAGTGTGTGGAATCCTCTTTGCGTCCTCGTTGGATCCACCAGCCAAAAGTTGGTTGTTAAGCGCTCTACGACATAAATGTTGGAGACTGGCAACTTCCTTATACAGCGGACGCCACAGAAAAAACTTGGCAGTTGCTGTCGTTTCGAGTTCATCTAACGAGCTTCTTCCTCTCGCTTGTAAAATCTTTCTTGTCACTATCATATAATAAAGAACCATCTTTACGGCGCAGTCAAACTTTGGAGGTCCACTATGATGGAATTTCGTGTTTGTATTTGTCTTCGATGTGTCCTTTTTGTCCAGAGAAAATAGACCATCTGAAAATACGATTCTGACATTTGTAATCCCAACCGCAGTGACTAAACTTATAGTAAATAAATGCCGCGAGTCAGAACTGTCGCGAACAAGAAACGTCCCAATCGCCTGATCTCGAAGAACAGCTTTCGCTTTGATTCCACTTATGGCTCCCCAATAAAAGCCACTATTCTCCAATCTTTTGACAGCAACCTCTAGCGAAGAAACAGCGTGTATATCAGCAGTCATCGATTTCGCAAACGACTATAGTAACTCTGAGTCCTGACGCTTAGCTCGTTACAACACCGACTGATCTTCGTGTTCCTTGTGACCCATAATTTTGTTATCGTCAATTCCCTGAATCTGCTACCATGGTTCCACAGTCTGAGTATCTTAAATATATATTTCGTAAGTAACATGGTTGGCGTATTTATATCTGGACAATCATTCAAGACGCATTTCCGAGAAAAAAAAAAACCGTGTCGTCACAATTACGAATTCGTAGAATTGAACCGGAAGTTTATAGCAATACGATTTTCTAGGAAAAGAAGCAACCAAAATCGAGCGTAAACATGCATTTTGGCGTTTAAGATCTAACCAAGTGATCTCGTGAAGGGGAAAACCTTAGTTTCCATAGAACGTAAAACTGTGCACGTTTTTTTGGGTAACACCACGCGGATGGAAACGGAGATATCGCTCACTTACACCGGAACACTTTAGAATAGTCCCTGTCTATTGTTATTCTCGATCATTGTTTTAAAAACTGACCTGCTTATTTCAGCGAAACTACAACAAATCTGCAAAGGAAACAGCTCGCTACCTTTTAGAAGGTTAGAGAACGATATCTCACCATTAAGTTGAAAATTAGTTCTGAGGAGATGCTCAGAAAAGCTAAAAGTTACTGATTCTCAAAAGGAAAATTGATTGACTTAGACGAGTTTGAGCAGAGTCTCAAAGGCTTCCTATTGTCCCAATATTTACCTGTCTTTCTGTGTGAATAAAACAAAATTTAGTCCAGAAATTGCACAGTAGGTCTCGTAGTGAATCGGTAAAATAATTTGCTTTATTGCTGTTGAGGTCAGTTTTCTAAGAGCTTTGGGCGAAAGCTGCAATAATCTCAAAAGTTTGCAATGTACGTTAATTGTTGAAATACCGGAAGTACTACTCAAGAGGAACACGTACGGTTAACAAAAATTATGCTCCAGCGAAAAATCCTAAGCTTTTTTCGTGTGTAAAGATCTTTGCTAGTAGAGACAGTTACATCGAAATCATTGTACAAACGAACTATATCACCATATCACGTATGGAAGGAAGTGAAGAGTTCACCTTTCGTAGAAGCTCTTAAGAAGATCATATTGCCTTTAAATTTGTATCCCTCCGTTCAGTGATGATAAATACCAATTGTCCTAACCTTTACCACAATATGAAATATTTCCCAAATTTTATTCGGCAATTAGTGTTATGGCTGATTTAGACTTAAAAATCTCTCGACTTCGAGTATCCTTTCACCATAATATATACTTAGACTTTTTGACTGAACTGGCATAACTGGTAATCATATAAGTTTGCTGTAAGAGAAACGTTTGGTGGACGTTGCAAATAAGACTGAGCAGGGGTACCTCGTGGAGATAATGCATCACGCCCTTATCCCCACCCCCCTCATGAAGGGATGTTGACATTTGTTTCTAAGAAATAGGAACAATTCTCAGAAATGGTCGGAAATAAGTGTTGATTGCAGATGAACCATGAACTGAATGGGTAACGAAAATTTTGTTTTCAACGATACAGCAAATAATACAAAATGATTTCAAAATTTATACCAAGGAATTTTTACCTCACTGCCTTATGCCTTCGGCTCGATTTATTCCTTTCCGTTGATACACCTCTTTTGATTTCAGCAAAATAGCCTCAGGTTGTTAGAGTATTTCTCAAACTTAATAATAATTCATGCTGAGAAAACAAAGGAAATTACAACTGTGAAGGAGGTTTGGATATGTGAACTTAATTATCATAAAATTTGGTGAACTTTTGTTTTGATTTTCTCCAAGAATTATGAATGGTTTGAGAAGCTATATCAAACATTCGAAAGGGTGTTTCATCCGAAATCCAAATACCTTGAAGTTGGTTTAAAAAAACTTGGCTACGCCTCGTTTTTTCAACCGCTTCTCGGTGTTTGGATATCGGATGAAACACTCTTCCTCGTGTTTGATATATTACTTAAAAACATGTGCGATCGAGGTCTTGTGAGGTTTCGAACCTCTAATCGCCAACAATCTCCGAAGTTACGTATAAATAAGTGGGGCATGAAATCGCGATTGACTGGACTTTAAACTCTCAGACGAGCTTCAGCAGAATGTTCCTTTCAGTCCTACGCTTAGCACAAAAGTTCGAGCCAAAAGCTTCTTTACTCGAGAACTCAGCCCAAAATTTACAATCTAGAATTCAATCTTAATTAAGCGTCTCTCAAGTCTCTGTTGCTTTTGATGAATTTCGTACAAAGACACCAAGCGCTTAGCTCATTTATCCTCACGACGATAACGCGCGTGACTAAAATTAAGTGTCACTAATTTTTTTTCTTTTACTGAGTGGTATAAATAATAATGAACCATTATGCATGAAAGATAGCTGCGTTTTCGCGTTGTAAACCTGTTTAGCTACCTTTTGTTATGCAAAATTTGCCATGAGTTTGTCGCGGCATAAAAAGTCGCACAGCATGTGGAAACCAACTCGACATACCACACTACAATAAACAATTATAACTTTGATACGTTTCCTGGTCACGTCTGCATTGATTTATTGAAACAATAATATCTCATATGCTTGTAAATGTGAGAACATCACTGGAACGTTTTCAGGCTTCTCAAAATATGACAACGTTCAGCCCAAGCTCCAAACTTAGACTAGCGTAAGAAAGTTAGCAGAAGGAAGCCGTCAAGAAGAATTTGAAGAAGGGAGCGAAGTCGGAAAAACAAATATTCAAGCATCATTGCACACGGTTCCATGCACACAGCTTGAAACCTAACGATATGTTCACTTTTATTCCCATGGAGTATTTTTGCCTCTTTGAGGAAAAGACGCTTTTCCTTCTCGTCCTCACCTTACAGTTTTTTGATAACGACCTTCTCAGAATTGTTTCTCGCCACAAAAACCAAACCATAGGATCCTCGACCGATAGCCTCTTCTTTGTCTCGCAACTGCTTCCACTCGAATAATGGTAAACCATGACAATCCAAAGATCCGTCTGAATTACACTTCCCTTTCAGAAAGGGCAATTTAAACGCCATAGAGTTGACGATTTGCAATTTGTTGAGGAACAGAAGAAATCCGCTGAACGAATTGGTGAAATAGCCTCTTTTTTGTTTAGAAAGTGGTGGTGTTTTGGACACCTGGTCGCGAAGAAATTCTTCAAATTCTTCTTGACGGCTTCCTTCTTCTAACTTTCTTTTGTCTTTTCACGCCATGAGAAATTCCCACGCGCGTGACACCCTGCAAACCTCTCTTCAACTAGTGTTTATTCGTGGATGAAAAAACGCTCGTATTGAAGGGCTCGTAACGAGGGCTTGCTCTCACGCTAGTCTAAGTTTGGAGCTGGGGTTGAACGTTGTCATATTTTGAGAAGCCTGAAAACGTTCCTGTGATGTTCTCACATTTACAAGCATATGAGACGTTATTGTTTCAATAAATCAATACAGACGTGACCAGGAAACGTATTAAAGTTACAATTGATTATTGTAATGTGGTATGTCGAGTTTGGTTTCATGGCAAATTTTGCTTAACAAAAGGTAACTAAACATGTTTACAACGCGAAAACGCAGCTATCTTTCATGCATAATGGTTCATTATTATTTATTCCACTCAGTAAAAGAAAAAAATTAATAACACTTAATTTTAGTCACGCGCGTTATCGTTGTGGGGATAAATGAGCCAAGCGCTTGGTGTCTTTGTACAAAATTTGTGCAACATGCCCTGACATCCGTTCCGTGTTTTAGGATTTGGGGTCATTTTCCGCCGTTCGATGTTTTAGGATCTGAGGTCATTTTTCGCCGTTCCGTGTTTTAGGATTTGGGGTCATTTTCCGCCGTTCCATGTTTTAGGATTTGGGGTCATTTTCCGCCATTCCGTGTTTTAGGATTTGGGGTCATTTTCCGCCGTTCCGTGTTTTAGGATTTGGGGTCATTTTCCGCCATTCCGCCGTTCCGGCTTTTAGGGTCGCACTGTATTTCTGTCTTACTATCAGATTGCAGTGACACAATGAAGAATTTATTTTCCTGTTAGAACTCTTTCGGTCTTGAAGCGACATGTGTATAAAAAAAGGTCTTCATCAGAATAACCACGGGTACCATCGAAATTGAAACCTGTTATTCTTGGCTGAAAAAAAAGGAGTTAAAATTGTTTGGTCTGATTGAAAATTTGCGAGTAGCTATTTCAGATCCTCCTGCGTTTGACTTTGATTAGATTGAGAATATTTTGCAGGGAAAATAAACACTACTTCCACTCTCTGGCAATTTTAGAGTAGAATGTCGTATTAATTGTTACATCACAGCTTCATTTTCCAAATTTTAATATACCAACTTCTTAATCAGAAACAAATATTTCAGTCTCCGTGATAGAGCGAGTAACTTTCTAAGTTATCAGACATGAGACGCCGTCAGTAATTTCGGGCACGGTGGAGGCAACTTCGCGAAATGCTGAGTAGTTTTAGAAGCGAAATATTTTGTTTTCGTAGTTTCTACGACAAAGAACAACGGAACACATCATCAGTCCTTACAATTTTCGTTTCAATAATTGCTTTTGTAATCGTGGTTAAAACCTACGGATCCTGTTTTTGGTTTCTAGGAATCGAGAATAAAACGACTTCCGCGAAATTTCTTGTTGATTTTCTCGGAAAATAACCATGACAATCTGATGCAAGAGCAAACTTCCTTTTTTAGCACCAGCTGTCACAGCAAAATTTATGAATGAAAAACAGCGTGACGGCTTTTCAAGTTTTCCAAGAAAGAGCATCCACGCCGAAATTAACCGCATGAGGAATTTTATCATAATGGGAAATCTATTGTTTTTTTAATACGCTAGTGTGTATAGAGCCCATCTGGTCTCTTTTCATTTTCGATTCAGAACTCAAAGTTGCGGCGTCTAATTGAGTTTTTATTTTTGAAAACCAACGATGGCTGACTCCTTACTTCACTTTACGCCATCCCCACCCCCCACCCCCCACCCCCCACCCCCACCTTACCTTATCTATGCAATATCTCGGGCTGTTTACATAAGATCTTAATCTTCTCTACCGCTTTTTCTCGGAATCTTTTATGCTGTCGACAAGAGAATTATTGATTGACGGATTGTTGAAATAACCAATAAGAGTGTGCGAGGCCGTTTGAGAGCAGAAGTCAAGCAAAACGTTTGAAGGCCAGCTGTTCAAGGTTCGCAATCGGAGCTGACTGATTTGTCATATCGCCTGGTCGGTGAACTTTCTATCGATGGCTCTTTTGCCATCTGATAATTCTTTTTTTACTAAATAGTAAATAAAAAGAAAAAAACATATATTAGTCGATATGACTTCAAGATGGCGGCGGTAGCGAAACGAGCACGCAGGTTCGTTCTTCCATCGGTAACATCACCTAAACTTGTCAACTTGATACTTGCTCTATTGCGGCTATTTTGATATGACTTTGAAATGGTTCACCTATACAGCACAGAAAGCATGATTGTTCAGCTCCAGAAGTTCCAGAAGCCTTTATTCGCTGTTCTTAAAAACAATACCCTAATAGTATTCACAGATCTGCGAATTTCACTTCTAAAGGTTCTTTAAACCCAAAGTTCTTTAATATTCAAATTTCACTGCGTCTTGTGCCATCAACCTTTTTTTTTCGTTCAGTAATGTTAAACTAAATCCCGGAATGACTGGCAGGACCAACACCAATGAGCGATCTAACACGAAAACTCCGAAGCGCCGTGAAGACAATTTCACAAGAGGGTCTGAATGGGGGGGTCAAAATGTCGGTTGTCGGTTAAAATTTCATTACTTTGTCGGTTGTCGGTTAAGATTTTTGACCTTTGTCGGTTGTCGGTAAATCTCAGTTAATAATTAAAAATACACGTTAATTATTCACATTTATTATGCAATTTGCCCAGTTTTAAGACTTTAAACTCTAGACGAAGTGTAATACTTGTAATAATTCATTATTTGTTTTCACTTAAACCTCGTTAACGCTGTTTTTTAATTTAGCAACGTGCTCATCTACCCCACTTTTGTTTGCAAATCTAGTATACCGATGAAATTCACCAAAGCTTTTATTATAGATGTGAATTTGTTTCCTGTCGACTACGGGGCATCGAAGTAAATCAAGAGAGGTAAATTCTACAAAGAATGAAACACCCACTCTAGCCCCTGGGATACCTAATTTTAATTTGTAAGCTGCGGAAGTCTCTTTTCTGAGACGTCCACAAAAACTCACTACACTTATTATTCAACGGCTCTCGTGGCTTTTCTGTGAGGTTTCTTTTTTTTCTCTTTTTTTTTGCCAAAAATTTGGTTGTCATACGTATCAATCTGCACCGTTGAATGGATTTTTTAACTGTTAGTACCTCTTACATGTCGAGACGCACAAATGCACGAACAGCCCTGCCGGATCGGGTAACACACGCTCTGTTGACAACCTCTGGATGTTCTTCAAAATCTGATTCCTCGTCATCCGAATCTGTCTCATACTCATCGATTTGTACTTCTCTGTGATCCTCAAACACCTCAGTAACATCCCCTTCGTCCACAAATTGTATGCTGACAACGCGTTGTGCATTTGCTGACGATACAGTGTTTTCTTCAGGATATCGAAGCCTCTCTTCAGACTCGTCGGTGTGGTGAACGGCGTAGACAGCTGGCGGCAAGGCCCCATCCTTATCTTTTGTGGTCTCACTCCTAACCGTCCGTTGGCGTACTGGTCTGTAACTCTCTAGCCACTCTTTGATCTGTCCTTCCATCCCTGGTGTTATGTCCTCACTTGGCAAAGGTGTCATCGTAGCTATAGCAGAAAGGGGCATGGCGGATTGAGGTACCGGATTGTAGGATTTGTCATGCGTGTAGTACTTTGCTGCCCATCTAAATGTGCGCTTCAGAGATTCCTTGCAAATTGTTCCAAAATCCTGGGCATATGTAAGTACCGTAAATGTCTCGTGTTTAAGGTGCGAAACAGCGTGCAAATTTTCCACTACTGTTGTGAACAACGTTTCGAGCAGCAGATCATCTACAAATTGGGGGTTAATGTCCATCACGTTCTTGTATAGCCTTTCTATGCAAAGACACAGATACTTGCGTCTTCTGTGATACAGTTCCCTGTGGACCATTGGTTGTAGACGTCTCGCTCAACTTGTTGTTTTCTGTGTTTTCAGCCATGATTTGGGCTTTAAAAATAGCTCCACGGTTTCTTTTACCAACGCTACAAGAAGACGGCGCGAACATTGGTTGTCTTGGTTTATTTTTAAAAATACATTTTAGCCCGGCAAATTCTTTATTTAAGCACGCAAATGCGCCACAATGCCCATCAAAGTGATAATAATACAGTTTTTAGCCGGAATTTAAAAGAAACTATCTTTACATAGCGAACGCACCAAGTGAGCGTTTTTCGTTGTATAAACAAGGCAGTGTTTATAAACAAGGAATACCGCAGAATTTCCAAAGTAGCGAAATTTATGACTTTTGAAAATCAGGTAAACGAACTACAAGTGCTAATTCAGCCCTACCATACTGAAACTTTTGAAGGTCTCCTTGTTGCCTTTCGTTTCTCTCGATGTCACCTCCTTCAGTCATGATCCTCTTTGCCAGATTTTCATCTCCTTTTGCTTCTTCTCGTGATTTCCGTTTCCTTCTCACTTTTGACTCGTCACCTTTCTTCTCAGTGTCGTTCATTGACTTCTGCTTGCTTTTATCAGATGTAGCCGACGCCTTCAGCAACACTACTGGCTTTCCGGTCCAGTTTGTGACCTCTTGGATAATGTGTACTAAAATATTAAATACCGTGTGTTTTAAGTTTTCTCTTTAGTAGGCTTTTGAGAAACTTACACAGTTCTTATCAGCAAATGCTCGTCAAGATGTATAAAACGTGCACATCGAGCGAAATCTCTCGTGCGTAGCTTCCCTCGAGGAGAGAATTGAATATTATTTGAACGTCTGGTTTTCAGAAACGAATAAATTTAAGGGCGTGTATAAATGAACTGGGTCTTTAATATGTTAAGCTACACTGTTGTTCATTCACCAATTAATTAGAAAGAAGCTTATAAACTGATTTACTCGCTACTTCTTTGTAGAGATTTTTCTTCTCAATTTTCGCATTCAAATGGACGGTGAAAAAGAAAAAAAAAACATTCCGCTCCACGAAACAACAAACAAAAAACGGAGGAACCAGAGTTTAACCACGTTAATATTTGAGCTTAATATTTAACTACAGAACTAAAGTGATTCATCAAACTCCGCTGCACGCGTTCCACACTTACGTTGAGCTCACTGCTACTTTCATCCGATATTAAATTTGGAAGTTCAAGCTGCCATTGCCCTTCCGTCACAATTGCAAAATTTTCGCATTTGCCTGCAGGCGATTTCGCCAGGCGAAATAACTTTAACGAAAATCCGCCAATTCCATATTGATGTGCCTGCTCCTTTAGTCCTAAAAACTCCGCAAGATGTTTTTTTAGTTCAGATACTCCTCTATGAGCTTCTTTGTCTACTGGGACCCTGCTTCGATGACGTTCGATGGCGACTTCTTCACCTTTTCGAAAAAAACTCACGATGACTTTAGCAATCCCAGTCATGACCCGACCGCATGAACAAACAACGAGCAATAAAAAGACAACAGCAGGGCGTCTCGTCGGCTCGATTGTGAGCCGCTGTTCTAGAAATGAGCCCACGCTGCTCACCGAAAAGAAGGATCCCGTGGATTTAAAGTAATTTGAAGACAAGAAATTCTATAATTCGGCTAAATTTGGAATTAATGTGGTTACGTCGGGTGAAGAAGGATTTTCTGAGCTAGAAATCATCAAAATGCTGTTCTTTCTGAATACAAACATCCCTATCACGTCTGACCATGTCGGTTATCGGTTGTCGGTTAGAATTTATTTGTCGCTAGTCGGTAATTTTTTCCCCGTTTCGTCGGTAGTCAGTAATTTTTTACGCCCTTTGTCGCTAGTCGGTTAACCCCATTCACACCCTCTCACAATAGCTCATTTCAATGCTCGCTCTTTACTATCAAGAACAGGGACCACTCCGCCCTCATCAAGGACTTCGTCATTGCGAATAAGTTTGACATCTTTACTGTTAGCGAGACTTGGCTGGATATTGAGATCGAAATCCCGGGTTATACCATCTTTGGTCTTGATCGTCCAAACAAAGTTGGAGGCGGCGTGTGTGCCTTTGTGAAAAATAATCTCATGGCGATCTGTCACTGATCACTGAATCTGGCCTTCACCTATCATGGTTCAAAGTCCAGGCAGGAAACTGCAATTCATTCCTGATATGCACGGCTTATAGGCCTCCTTCCACGACTACAGACTACTTTCATACGGATTTTAGTGATGTTATTTCTGCTATGTCACTAAATAAACCTATTTTTATCCTAGGCGACCTGAACTGCAACCTACTAAAGTCATCCAATCCTGCATCACAAGCTCTCATCAACGTCTGTTCCTCACATAATTTAACTCAATTGACAAATCTGCCGACAATGATCACTGAGTCACCTGCAACTTTGATATACGTCATCCTCGAGTTGAATAAAAACCTAGTAAGAGATACAAAGGTCATACCTGTTTCTAGTGGTGACCACAATTTAGTTATTGTTGTTCTTAAACTTCGGCGACAACGTCCTACGGCCGGTATGTATAACGACCTGGGTTTCAAGGATTATTAACATCAGGCTTTTCTCCACGATATATCTCAAGTCCCTTGGTCTGACGTCGACCGTTTTGACGACATCGAAGATAGCCTTTATGCCTTCAATCTTTTATTCAAGGAAGTCCTGGATGAACACGCACCTGGAAAAACGATCAAATTACGGAGACGACCAAACCTGTATTTTACGGACGAGATAAGAGAACTTATGAAAATAAGGGATTATTGGCAGAAGTTGGCAAGAAGAACCGGCAATCCAGACACTTGGATCGAATACAAGAATCTTGAACACGAAGTTAACTGAGAGGGGAATTAGACAGGCAGAACGCGAGTCCATAGCAGATCAAGTAAAGAGAAATCCCAAAAATTCTGGCCACGGAAGTCGCCAAATGCTCTCCAAACTCCCTGACGTACGTTTATCGTTGTTGGGGAAAGATCTTATTATAAACCGTTAAGGATCTTGGCGTTACATTTGATCCGAACCTCAATTTTTACGATCACATCCTTAAAACTGTTGCGTCTTGTATGTCCAGCCTTGCTCGAATCAGTCGTGTTAAGCATATGTGTGATAGAAATACTCTAATGACAATAATTAATACCCTCGTATTTAGTAAACTGTTTTATTGTTCATTCGTTTGGTCGAATGCAGCAACTGCACATCTACTTAAGCTTCAAGCTATACAGAACTTCGCCATTACAGAATCGCGCCCATTGAAAAACGTCGCACGGGAAAATGCAAATAAGCTAGAAAAGAGAAAGAGAGCATGCGTAACTTCACACAGGCCTGTCAATCCGACTGTCAGTCATGTAATCCCCCGTGTACGCAGTGTTCGAAAGTATTGTTTCTTGTGCAGACAACCGAAACGTAGCGCTTTTCATCGAAGAAGAATAGACGTAATTAGTGGCGTTATCTTGATTAGGTTATATTGTTTAAAAATCGGTCAGATGTAAAATTAAATTACCTTTCAAATGCCGGGTTTTCAATTTGTGTTAAGACTCAAATGCGGAAGATTTGCGAGGTTCGACCATCAACTTCGCCAAGAAAGCAAAACATCACAGAAATATTCCTTTTAGTAAAATTTCCGTACTGCCCCATACTATCGTAAAACAAATCTGTTTTCCCAATGGTAAAGTATTGTTTTTGTCACTCTATCCAAGAACTGAACGTATAATGTAGTGTGGGGCTGTGCGGAATTTTACCTTCCTTTTTGGCCCGTTATTGCCGTCAGTTTCAGATAACACGTCGGTAGTCTAATTACTTTTCGAAAAGCTTAAGTATACGTTGTAGATTCCCGCTCCACGTAGGTGCACGCTCACGCTCATAAGCTTACGGATGAACACTTCACGCTCTTTTGATATGCAAACGCGGCCCTCGCTCTTTACCGACGAAAAGAGCATTTCGTCACTTTGAAACAATGCTAATTGCTCCAATTGTATCTCCATTGTCTCTAAACGGACGCAAAGCGAAATTTTACAACTCCCGTTTGGGAATTTGTCAATTCAGATCTAAAGCGACCGAAGTTGGCGGTGAGCGTTTGCAACCTCATTCCTAGGTCATTGCGCCCGCAAAGCATCATGGGTACCCCACTTTTCTCGGGCGACGCTTTTCAATGGGCGCGATTCCGTAATGCCATCCGGATCATCAGCAGCACCAGGAAGTTCGATAACGTGAGCCAGATCTTAAAAGATTTACACTTTCTTCCAGTCAAATCGCAGCTATAATATGGCGATGCCGTACTTGCATTTAAATGTATGTCTGGTCTAACACTCAACTAACACTAGAAATTTTTACCTTCTCAACATTCCTCGTTTTAAGAGCGCTACAGGACAGTTTCGTTATGCAACGATTTAGACAATACTTCTACGTTATGAGAATCTGTTTTTATCTGTAAAAGAAATTAAGAATTAAACTCTCACGTGAAATTTTAACTTCTTGACATATTGTAATTTTTATTGTAATTTTATAGCGATCGTATTGTAACTTTATTCTACATATTTTAGTTTTAGATGATTAACACCGAAACCCCTCCTGGGGAGTGTTAACAAAGTTTGTATTGCATTGTATTGTAGTAGAAAAGATTCATTTATTGTATTGTCTGATCACAGGCGGCCCAAGCTCACGTCTCGAGAAAAAGCCAACCATGAATTCATGAACGCGTCACGCGTTGTGTGACTCGGTGTTAAGTTACGGGAGGAACCGTTGAAAATTTGAAAATTTGAACACGTTATAAGGAATAGTATGGGGAACGAAATATGGTCGATTTACAACGATAAATATTTCGAAATATGAATATTTTACACGTAAAATCAATAAAAACTTACTCATGCCCCGTGTATCCGTCGTAGTTTCTAGCGATTTCTGCTGTTTTAAGCTTGCTTTACTATCACTGTTATCCATGTCAAAATATGGATAACAGTGATAGTAAAGCAAGCTTAAAACAGCAGAAATCGCTAGAAACTACGACGGATACACGGGGCATGAGTAAGTTTTTATTGATTTTACGTGTAAAATATTCATATTTCGAAATATTTATCGTTGTAAATCGACCATATTTCGTTCCCCATACTATTCCTTATAACGTGTTCAAATTTTCAAATTTTCAACGGTTCCTCCCGTAACTTAACACCGAGTCACACAACGCGTGACGCGTTCATGAATTCATGGTTGGCTTTTTCTCGAGACGTGAGCTTGGGCCGCCTGTGGTCTGATCGTAAGGCGAGCGGAGAAGTCCTGAGAAGGACAGTTACCGGAAGTGGTGGCTGACACTTCAACAGTCTTCGTGGGAGTCGTCGTTCTAGTCAAGTGAGGAGTTGGCTGTCAGTCGAATGTTGAAAGTCTTTTTCTTGTGTCCCAGGAGCCCATTACTTCCTATGTGTACTGATTAATTGGCTCGATTTTACTTTTGAAGAGAACTACTCACATTTGTTTGACACCTTTGAGCAGATAAGGCCAAGAAAATACTTGTAAATGCTAATCGCTTAGCACCTCATGCTAGCTACAATCTGATTCAATATTAGTCGACCCATCACGTTTGAAGAATACTGTTTCGTTTAATAAATAGGCGTTGCCTCGTGTTGACAGATTTATTCGATGACAAGAATCGTGATTGACATTAATTCAATCGATTGATTTAAAAGCGTTAGATTATTATGTTTTAAGTCAGTTTTTCAGCAGAATCCAAGTGAGAAAGAAGTTATTTTGTTATCGTTTTTCTGTCCATAAATCCGCTTACCTGGAGAATCTATTAACCCGTAAAGTGAGACTGTTGTAACGACCCGCCACAGAAGTAAGTTTATATTGAAGTGTTTTTTAATTTAGTTACAAGATAAAGACTTGATTTGCGTTTGTTCTAATTGCGAATTATAAATGTATTTCTTTTAGATCGAATAATTATTAAAGCTTGGCTTAATATTATACGGTTTGTGGTGGTCATTTGATCTAACCAGTTCCGAGTAAAGAAACAAATACTATTTATGTGTAGAATAACACTCCTGTTTCTACCACATTCAAAATCATTGACAAGACCCCCTCCCCATTAAATGATGCTTGTATGCAGGCAAAAGTCCATGGAATCACGATACCACATTTTTTTCTATAGGAAGGGACAGTTTAACTTAACAAGGCCTAAAGAGATAATATTGAAATAATAAGGGCTTAAGGTAGGTCGTAAGTCGTCGTTGGAGACTTAAAATATTTTAAGTATTGACATCTGAATCCTATGTCACTGACACACGTCAAGCCGAGTCTTTTGTATGCTTTGGAAAAGGTTCCTTACAGCTTGAATGGTGCTTTTCTCAAAATAATTTGCAGTAAAGTAAACCTTTGGGGCTCATTGCTCTGTTATTAGAAAGAGATGCGGAAACCAGCCATGAAAATTCCTCCAGAATTACAGCGAATGAAACTTGAGGATCAACACTCTCTAAAAATTACTCATTTTTTGGAATATGCATTTAATTATATTTCATAACCAGTATATTGTTTTTAAGACATTTTTCAGCAGGCATTCTGTCAAGATGTCGTGATCCGAGATGTTTGATATGAACAACCGTTGGTAATCGTGTTATTTTTTGCGTATGGGTTTGTTTTTCACTGCTTTATAGGTCTCGAATGCATAAGAAAAGTCTGATTCAAGCATGTAGATAAAAGAGTGGAAAATTCTGCGCGAAAAGAAATTGGTTTCCAAAGGAACGAAGACGCACCTTTGTTTAATTTTAATTTGAGGCTGCCTGGGACTCGTCCTGCGTGGCAGAACTGTAAATTTAGATATCGCTTATGGTGTGGTTCTGTTTCAGAGCCTGGCGAAAATTTACGATATTGCGTTGAAGACTTACGAATATTTTTATCCTTTTTTCTAATTTTTGTTCTGGTGAACACCACGGGGAGTATTTCAGGTTTGACAATGGCTTTTAAAGTCTTACGAATTTTGCTGACTTCTGTCGTTCTCATAACTACAGTTGTAAATGTTTGGTTTGTTGCTGAAAACTGGAGCATGGAAAACACACCCCGGTGGGAACTAGAAGTTGAAGACAGAGGAAATAGAAAGATGAATGAAATTGATTCAGACACAAGTTTTGAAGAAGGTGCGTAGACATTGTTGTATAGCTAGCAATTAAAGCAAACGTCTTTTCAAGCTTCGGGAACTAGATGCATATGGAATAGATCGACATTCTGATCTGTAAACGAAAGAAACAAATCGTTTGTGATGTTTTTAAAACGAATCCTATGTTTGATTGAAATGTTGATATGTAACACATATCAATGAAGTGTATAAAATTAAAGAGTCGCAGTGTATCGTTACTAATTTGACCTTCTGATACCTATGTATTCTATTTAAGAAATTTTGAAGACCAATATCGAAGACGAGCAATATTTCTTCCGCGTTCGACAGCAATGGTTAAAAATTTATTTCAAATACACTAAGTATCGTAAAGTAGTTTGTGGTTTTTCATCAAGGTAAATAACACTTTCAAAAGGGGAGGGATCATCGTTTTTCCCACGATGTGGTCATCAGTGAATCGCGACGTCTCGATTGCAAACTGGTAGTCTTTTACGGGCGGTATGGTCGATTAAGTAGCGTATTCAATCGCGTACTTAGTCGACCACATCGCCTGACAAAGACTGGCAGTATGGCAGTATCAACATCGTGATAAAAACGATTGTACTTCAGGCAAACACTGATATGAGCGAGAAAATCTTGTGGAAGGAGTGGAAACAATTCGAGTTTTCAAAGCTTCATTTTTTCTAGGAAGTAAAAATGATTTCAGTTTCTAGAAACAGTCAAGTCCAAGACGAGAAAAAAGTGGCATCCTTCGATGTAAACAAATGTTTAAATAATTACAAAGTATAGTGTCCAAAAAATTTGTTTGTAAGACAAAGTTTAATAATTTTTTGATGAGCTCTTTAACACAATCCGATCGGCGCCCTCAAATTTAGACAAGACGAACTTGAGATCGTATTACCTTTTGCGATCATAGAGGGTTCAGTTTTATTTACTATTACATTAATGAAAAAAAAACAAGTGTGCTGTAAACCATTTCTTTTAATTGAGAAATGGGATAAGTTTAGTACGTGATGTATTTCGTATATGATAAATGCATAGAATCTGTGCATTCGACTTTTACAGCACCTTGTTTTCGTCAGGGGAATTTGTAAAAAGCATTTCAGATATAATAAAAGAAAAAATGAATTGAATATTCACAATAATATAAGTGAAAAAAGTTGTGCCGAAACCTTAGGAACCAAATGCGGGTGGTAAACTATGTCAGGCTTGTCAAATGAGTTGTTAATGTGAATGGACCACCGTAAAGTGGTTCTAAAGCTGATGTTTCGAGAATTTGATGTTTTCTTAACTGACGTTTCTTACCGTTCAAGATTTAAGATGCAAAATAGCAAAAATTTTTCTCCTAGTTGTCAGAAAGGTCTGAAGCGTATCGAGAATCAATTTAGGCGAAAATGATGGATTTTAGGGTCGCAGAAATAAACAAACCTCATAATTAATGGTGTAAAAATTAATGCTGACAAGAATTACAGCGACTAAGATCTCGGCGAATTCTCCCAATGTGAGATAATATTAGTAAGGATTAGCGAGACAAATTGAGTGCCATTTCTACCACGAATGGACAAATTTTCCTCCACTGATATTTCTATTTTTTCCAATGGAGTGATAGAATCAACAGAAACTAACAAAATATCGCCTTTTCTCAGCAGTTCCAAAATTTTAAATTTTTTTCTCTGAAATGCGGCTTAGAAACAGAAAACAACGTTTTAAGTTAAGACCAACTTCATAACCAGGTTCTGTTTTTTTTTTTGTTTTTTTTTTTTTTCACTCAAGAGGAGAGATCCTAGGAACGAATCTTGGCGCACGCGCAGCTTCCAGTCTCCAATACTCCCCAGTCTCCAATACTCCCCGTGGTGTTTACCAGAACAAAAATTAGAAAAAAGGATAAAACGTCAGGCATGATGTATTCGCTCAGACAGTAATGGCTAAATCAATGAAATGTCCAGATGTGGTACACTTTTAAATTAAGCTTATTTATATCAGCTAACTCATGCTCTTTTTTTTTTTTTTTTTTTTTTTTTTTTTTTTTTTCAAACAGATGGTATGGACATTCAAGTTCGTTCTGGCAAAGAGGAAGTGTCGGTTGTTGTTGATGGAAAAGTGGTAAATGTTCATCGCTGTAGCTTCATTTAGTTTTTGGTTTCATATTATATGCTGAATTAGACATACATTTTGATTGGTGCGTAGGATCTGTCGGAGGACAGACGCATGGACAAAGTTTTCTTCTCTTAGGTTAAAGAAAAAAAATTGAAAACCAAGAGATTCATTATTGTAGTGCGTCTGTTTAGGAGTAGATCTCAGAAGACTTCAAAATGTGATAGGAAAGTTAGTGACACACTCGGCTGGTCTTCCTGTGGCACTTTTTTGTTCTTATCTCATTTTGACGTCATCAGTGATCTATTACTGAACAGACGCACGGCAGCCAGAAATACATTTCTCTAATTCTGCTCTGTGGTTGACTTTAAAGCTCACACCATTTTTACTTTGTACTCTTAAGGTATCAGAAATCAAGGATAAAAATGTCCGAGGAATGATAGTGTTCGTTTTAAGCCAAACAACGGGCTCCCTTATGGCTGTTAGAGCGTTTGACACGTATTCATCCAAAGACGAAGGACAAGAACTAAAAAAATTTTTCGGTCTGCTGCAGGAAGGAAGGATTGTTTGCGTGGCTGTGAAGGCAAGTTGAGTTAAGTTACCACGAGGAACACATAACTATATTTCAAAAGTATTCCGATTGTCACTGAGGACAACAGATTTCAATTTCTAACTTAATAAAATTTTAAACGCATATGTATCTAAATACGAGAGGAAATGTACCAACGCCCAAATTAATAAGCATGCGATAATTATGACTCGTCATGATTGATTTTAAATTCAAGTCGCAATTTTTAGAGATGGGTACATCAGATCAACTCATCTGGAAACGAGGTTGCAATCAGATATTAGTTTGATTGGCATTTACAAGGAGACTGGGTCTGCAAGGTTACGACTCTTGATATATTTCGAACTGTGTAGGATGTCAAATAGTAATATTTTTGCAGCATGCTAATCTTGCACCCAGGATCAACTTCTGTGGTTGATCGTTAGAGGTCTGGGTTTAAGAAAGGCGATGAGATAATACCCAAGATGGTGTGCATTGAAGAGGTGGGCCACAGTGCGACAATAGCAACAAGCGCAAAGCTATCTAGGAATTACCAGGCCAAATGGGCGGTTATCGAAGCATTTCAATTAAACAGAGGACTTAGAGGAGACAGTTTTAAGAGGCAGAGCGCAAACATAACGAATGCCTTGAATTTCAAACGTACTTACCCTTCAAGTTTGTTGGCCCCTTTTTTTAAGACCCTTAGGATTTGGCTGGAAGTGTCCCTGAAATGTACCTGTATCACTCAGGTAAAAGGGGAGGATTGGAGCGAGGCCAACTCTTGTACCAATTCTCCATTTTTTTCCACTAAGGATGAAGCAGCGAGCAACTTAGATGGTGACGTTCGAAGCTACTTTGAGAAGTTAGGGAGCCGTTATGTAAATGTCCTTGGCTGGCGGGATATGTGGGCGTTTATATTCCAACAGGCTACCAATCAGAGGAAAACATCTGTGGAAAGCCATCAGAGGTCTCCAGATTTTGACAGCTGGGGAAATGATGTCACAATTCGAGCACATCTGAAGCGGGAGACAGGCATGTCCAGTGAATGCAGCTGGGAACAAAACGATGCAGGGCGTCGTAGAGCAGAATTCTGCCAGAAATTTGAAGGATATGGACGGGTTTGCCACTGTGAGTATTCCATTCAAGTTTAAGTATTTATTTATACTCTTGAGTGGAGGGAAGCACTCGGAAAACTAAATGTCGAGACTGCGTTTCTCCAAATTAATGAATTTTCCTTTTTAAAAAAGGAATTAAAGTGATTGAACGAAAAAAAGCACGTTTGACAATAGTTGCGGCAGTCTTGCTTAAGTTTACCGAGGCGCTCGCACACAAGAGAGAAGACATCACAAAAGCCGTTTATCCGTGAGGCTATAAACCGATACTGCCAGTAATCCAGTCGAAGCGATTGCGCGTCCTGTCACATTCTCACTCCACGTCGCGTAACTAGATCGTTGAGCTTCGATTCGAAATGACAGTACCTCTTTGATAATCTACTTTAAGGCAACGATCCGGAATCAATCGATTTCCACCCACCTCCTCTTGAAGACGGCAGTCGTCTTGATCTGCCAGTGTTGGTTATGGCTGGCAATCGCCCCCACTACTTATTCAGAATGCTCAAGACCCTGCGAAAAGTCCAGGGGCTGAATCCTACCATGGTAACCGTATTTATTGACGGCTTCTATGAAGAGCCCGCCTCTGTTGCACGGGTGTTTGGTCTGAAGGTAGATCGACATGAAGGTATCAGTAAAAGGAACTCAAGGATTTGCCAGGTAAGCAAAGGTCGAGCCGAGGCCGAGTTTTCAAACCTTGTTTTATATTCAATTGTGTTTATTTCTGTTGGAATGACTATGCTGAATTATTCAAAGATAATTTAGGTGTTTCCTTGATGCAGATCTCTATATTAACTTTGAATTCATAACACCCATTTACGCAGTATGACGTGCATGGGAGGACCCCCCACCCCCCCACCCCCTCAGCTTTATCCATCATCAACCACTCTCAGACTGGTGCCCTCGCATAGTGTTCCACACGCAGGGAAAGCAACATGGTTGACTGTGCGTTTGTCCCTCCCTTTCTAGCCCTCAAGGGAAGGCCAGTCTCGTGATTCCACGCGTGTTTTATACTGCGCACACCTCTCTATCTTATGCCCTCCATGGCTAATCCAAATGCAAGAATAGAGACGGTAAGACGCGAACCTCAACTTGTATCTTCGGGCACTTGTTGGGGCGTGAGGCCTTTAAGTGTATTCTCCAAACCCTTGTCTGTAAAATCGCGCTATTCGTGCGGAAACTTGTGTGCAACGGAGTGGACCTTAGCGATCTCTTCGTGAACGCACCCATTCTCATCGCACCATGTATAGCTTATTTTTATCTGAACCGTTTTGTTTTTACTTACTTCGTATTCAGCATTACAAGAAGTCCATAACAACCTCCTTTGAAAATTTCCCCGACGCCAATTTCCTGGTTATTCTTGAGGAAGATCTTGACGTGTCTGTGGACATTCTTAGCTACTTTAAACAGCTTCTCCCGGTCTATGAGAACGACGAAAGTGTTTATTGTATATCAGCTTGGAACGATCAGGTTTGAAAAGCGTAAAATGCACAGTTCAATAGAGATATTTGTGGATTTAGCTAGGTTAAATTGGAAGGGGGGTACTAATAAAAGAGGTGCGGTGTTTGTTCATATTGACATGCGTAAGCATATCGCTATGGCAACGATTACAAAAATATCCTTTTTGTTGTCTCTTCTGAGGCTTATAATGGAGTGTCACGCGATCTTCCCCTGAAAGAATCTGTGGCGTCGCTTAACATCCTAAAGAATGGCCGCAAAGGAAAAAGAATTTGTGAACGGGGGATGGGAACGCCTCTTTTAAATGAGGCGGAAAGATTTTGGAATGGTTACACCTGATTATGAAAATACATGGCCTACTTTTAAAGCCATTTAAACGACGAAACCGAATGTGTCATTCAAGAAGTGATGATGAAATAACTTGCTTAAAGGTGCACAGGGCTTCGGTAGACATAAAAATAGAAAACAAGTTGATGTAAAGAAGATATACAAAGATCTTTGCATCAATTTTTCGCTGTTACGCAGGGCTATGAGTACACCGTTCATGACCCATCAATGACGTACAGGATTGAAACTATGCCTGGCCTTGGGTGGTGAGTACCATTTGAGCATTGGAAGGATCAAGGATCAGTGACTGGGTTTGCTTCACTGAGCTGTGAGATCAGTCTTGTAATCTCGAACCAAGCACCCTTTAAGCAAGATATCAAACGATAAAACTAATCGCGACCTAGCTGGAAATTGGGCCTGGTTTAGCCTCCTTAGCCGAGCGCTTTCATTTTTTGACACGCGATGAAGCGATAAATTATTTGTTAACACCAAATCGAGAAACGAGCTCCCGAGGGAAGGAGAATAGTAAATCCCGTGGGGAGAGGGGAGGAAGGGACGATGGGTGCCATCGGAAGACTTCTCCTGTTCTCCTTCTATGAAAATGAATTAGGATTTCTTTTATCAATTTTTAGACTTTTTAATTTTCTTACAGGGTATTGAGTCGCAAACTGTACAAAGGAGAACTTGAACCCAAATGGCCTGCTCCCGATGTATTCTGGGATTGGGACATGTGGATGAGGACGCCGACGCAAAGGAAGGGCCGAGAGTGCATCATACCGGACATCTCTCGCACCTACCATTTTGGGGCCAAAGGTCTAAACGTGGACCCAGCTATGAACGAAGCTTATTTTAAAAGACATGCGCTTAATAAGGAAATCGGTGTTAGGATCAACGCAGATCTCATGTACAAAGACAACTATGAGAAGGAGATAAATCGATTACTGAGGTAAATGCCATCTACTAATGGACTGAGGGGTGAGCGTGACTGGAAAGCATGATCTGACGTGCGGACCAAGCTAGCGAGAGACGAACATTTTCCTGCGCGGCCTGACCTAACTAAAATTCAGTTGGCGGTTCAAATAACCACCACCATTTCACTTTCAAAGCAGAACAAAGGGAAGTATCTCAAAGACCCAATGAGACCCAAAGAAGACACAAGCAAACTTTCTGCCGGTTTTAAGTCATTGTCTGATTGGCGGGTCGCGCGAGTTTTTAAGCCAGTCAAAGAACGAGGTAGATGAAAACCCACACAATCCTAAATTACCTTCGAATACTCAATTTGAAAAATTTCTATACACTTGTGGGAAAGACAACCTTATTTTGCTTTAGATCAACTCTTTTCTTTTATCTCGCCAGCCAAGCTGAAGTTCTTGATCACTCAAGGACACCTTGTACAAACCCTAAAGACTTCATACCTGACACTAAAGACAAGATATACGTGTTTTATATCAGAATGGAGCATCCAAAAGACTTTACCACATGGATAAACGTTGCCAGATGTTTTAGAATCTGGGACTTAGAGGCCCGTGGATTTCATAAAAGTCTGTGGAGGATGTGGATTAAGGGCAATCATGTTTTATATGTTGGGTGTCCAGCGTCACCTTATTGCAGTCACAAGCCGACTAATGTTGAAGCTATTTATATGCCAAATAAGGAAACGAGACCACCCGATAATAATTTCTTTGCCAAATAAGGTTGGAGTTTGAGATTTTATCTTCAACTGAGTGTATTGAGGACGGAATCAAATGCACATCGATGTAAATGTATCTTAATATCCGTCGCAGTATAAAGCAATTTCTACGTTCAATATCGATGTTATTCAGTGACTAGGTATCTGGAGATACCAAGGCGGACGAAACTTTTTCACCAAAGCCCTCTTGGCTGTATTTGATTGTCACAGGCAAGGTTTCATCATTAGTGCCAAGCGCGTGAAAACGCGCGCGATCTTCCACGTGATCTTCCACGTGATCAAGTTGTGAATGGTTTTAGCTTTGCGTGTGATCGGTTAGTGGATGACATGCCGCAGTTTTTTTTAAACCAGTCGCGTTGCCTGGATAGAAAATGAAGCACGAGCAGTTTTGGAAAATTTTTAACACTCACATGAAAATTATTTGAAATGCTTAAATCACTTGAGAATGGATCCAGAACAGTAAATGATCGAGAAGATAACCGTATATTTTTTTTCAGATTTGTGCTTAACAAGAAATTGAACCTCAAGAATAAAACATGTTAAGACTTCAATTCAAATACCTTGTTTGCAATATTTCTTTTATAACTTTATGATAAAAACTGATTGTCCTTTTTAACTTATGGTGCTTTTTTCTTTTATTTTTAATTTTCTATTGCTCTAATTAAGTTATCCATGCAATTCTTTCCACGTAAGATTGTTTGACATTATAATCTTATAAGAACATTTTTCAATAGCAAAAGATCACCATGATCCTTATCCAGTTAACTTACCACATTTCTTGAGAGATTTGGCGATGAATTTTCTAACTCGGAGGGCTTTTCATTGACATCTGTCAATAATTTTCTTTTTTGGAGTTTGGGGGACAGGGAAAAATAACATTTTAACAACCTTGAAAAAGGTGAGAACTCAAAACAGCGCTTAAAACGTCCCCTGCACAGTTTAATACATAAAATGATAGAATAATAATAACAGTGATTGATCTTTTCGGCAGTGGAGTTCGGTGAGCCTTCTCTTGCATTCATTTTCTGGGATGGTTCCCAAGCTACAGCAAACGAAATCGAAAAAATTTTTTTTTATTTTGTGTCTTCACGTCATCGATGAATGCAAATTGTGTCGGCTGTTGGCTTTGTCTACAAAATTATGCACAATCACTTCGCAGGCAAATCAGCAAAGCAACAATGAAGAAAAACATGGCAAAATTAGTCCCAAATTTTACTCGACAGGCATCCCTGCTGGGAGTTGTTTTCAGAATTAGGGGCAAGCTAACAATCGCATCTCTCATTCGAGTGTTATTGTGCGCAGCAGTATGTACTACCTTTCTTGGAAATATAATATTTCTACTGGAGACGCGTAAAATGAACAGCGAAAGTGAAAAAAATTTCATCGATCGGAAAAATCTTGGCCGAATATCTCTTCGAGATCGTGATGTTGCCGGAAGTAAAATGGAAGAGACCACTAACAAAGGTAAGTCTCTCTGGGTTTGGATAATTTTAAACAAGTTAGTCGCCTCCCTAATGTTTAGATATTTTCTATAGCTGATGGAAGATATTTGTTCAATACTGTGGGAGGTCGTGTTTTAAATATTGCGCGTGTGATTGCGCACATATTTCCTGTGTCAAAGTTCGGTGGAAATTTTATAAAAATGTTAAAACTGGAAAAAGCACCATCTATCACGAGCAAGTCTCTTAAAAGTCGCCAAGTTTAGCTCATGATCTAGCGGTTTAGGGTTGAAATCTGGGATGGATTATTATGTTGTCTTCTTGGGAAAAAAACGCTTCTTTCACAATCTCTCTTTCCACTTAAGGGTGTACTGTGTGTGGACACTAGAGACAAAGCAACGAAAATTCCTATAAATCTTAAACTACTGATGGTTCTTTGTCATCCTGTTTATAGCAAGAGACACTATTCTCAGTCCTTTCTTCATAGGGAACGCCTTGCACGAAATTTTTAGTTGGGAAAACGATATGAGTTACCTGATGAAAGTGAGGAAAAATTATATCCATGAAAAGCTTAGTGTTTCATTGGGTAAACATTCCTGAGATAAGTCCCAACCAGTCAGCAGTCTCCCGCTAGAATAGCGTGTATCGTCTATGAACGTACCTCCTTTTCTAAATAAAACTGTCGTGTGGTTCTTGTTTGATGCATAGGATATTTAGATATAGAAGTTTACTCCAGCAAAGAAAATGCCTCTGTGGTAGTGAATGGAAAAATAGTAAGTATGTATTGGAAACCGGTAAGTACGTAAGTGACAATGGTTCTCTTTTTTAACGGTTATAACCACTTTTTGAATCGAATGCTTCGACTCACATGAAGAGAATATTGCTACTGTGTCAGGGAATATAGGCCTAAGCCATATTCATACATGGCGGTCACGCGGAACGGCTTGGTTTCGAAGACGTGAAAGCGAGGCTTGGTAGGACGGCGCACCTTCAGAGCAACCCTTGACGCCGCCATATCTCTTAGCGGCTAAGTAGTCAGCGTGCCGGGATCCAGATTGGAAAGTCTGAGCTCAAGCTTTGGCTTGGCCGTTGTGCAAGATACTTTTCTCCCATCAGTGTTACTCCTCATGAAAGGCCTGGGCACCAATTAATCGTCAGTGCCTCTCCATCGTGCCACCATCTTGAAAATAACCCAGTAAACTGGCTGTGCATAAATGACGTCACAACATGCGTGCTTCACAAGCAGCTGAGGCATCGGTTACCACAAAAATTACAAAAACTAAGTTTTTCAGTCAAGAATGCCTTTCTGTGTAACTTTAAATTGTTCAAAGAGTAAATTGTAAATTGTAAATTGTTCAAAGAGTGACTAATATCTAATTTCCTCTGACAAAACCATCCCTAAATCGTACATTATGGTCACGAGAATGAAGGAAATAATCACCAACTAAAGAGGCTCTTGATAAATAGCAAAATTCTCCTTGTTAGCATCTTAGGAAGTGTAGAAAAGGCAGTATGGACAATGTGCATACTGATCATGATATCAGGGTGTAGAGGGTTCGACCTACCTCGACGTAGCTGAGTGCTCTTTTCATTTGAGGTTTATCAAGAGCTGAATCGTCTTGGAATGAACGTTGTGGTTCTTAATCAAAACACTGGAGAGGTTACAGCTCGGAGGAGGTTTGATACGTATTCAACAAACCAGGAATCTACAGAAATGATGGAATTCATCGGCGGTCTGCCAGATGGACGAATACTCTGTCTGACAGTTAAGGTATTTCTTGGCGTAACCACAGATACTTTCTTCTTATCAATTTGTACATCGACGTGGGTGAAAAAATCGAGGTGATTCTATGTGTAATCAAAACGAAATCTCGAACATGATTGGCTATCACCAGCCCGATTTGAGCACTAATATGACAGTGTACGCATCATGCTTGTGGTTGGACAGTGTAATAGGACAGTTAAAGGGACAATTGACCCGTTATACCGGTGTTAGTAGACCAAATCTGTCTGTAATCATGCTCGTGATTAACAACTCGGACTCCCGAGTCAATCACCCGTGTGATTACAGATCGAATTTACCTCCACTCGGTCCCATTACCATTATTATTTTCTCAACAGGACGAAGCCACAATAAGTCTGTTGACATCCGCTCGGAGCTACCTCCAAAGCCGTGGTAGCAGCTACATACAACAGCTACAATGGCGTGATATGTGGGCTTTCGTTACACAACGTGTAAACAATAAAAACATGGTATACGCTGAAGGATATCAGCAATCACCGAGTAACGATGAGTGGGCGACTCCTGTCAGAATCCACACTACAGTTCCGATCTCAGAGCAAAGCACCGTGGATTGCCAATGGATTAAAAATGATGACAACCGCCGAAGGAAAGAGTTTTGCGATAAGTTTGATGGCTACGAAGAAATTTGTAAATGTAAGGGTCTACACTGCGAAGACTGATTACCAGAAATACGTACATGAAAGTGACTAATCCAATTACAAGAAAAGAGCAGTGAATTTCATTCAAATACTTCCTCATCTTTGGTTACTGTGAACTTAATCACTGATTGGCAGAATTGAACTGATTGCTTTAATTCTTTTTTGTTGACTGTAATTATTCATATTCTGTTGTATACATTAGGAATAATTACCAGCATAGATTTTTTGTATCAATATTTGCACGCAATCACCATGGAGGGGGGGGGGAGGGACATAAAAATTATAACTGCCAATGAGAGGGGATCGTCAGAATATTACAAAGCCTTATGGGTGGGATCGGGTTAATTTCATTGTAACACAATCAAAATCCTCCAACCATCCCTTCCCCCCCTCCCACCACTTCCCCCGACGATGATTAATGATTAGTCCCTCCGCATCACGTTTCCGCCTCGAAAGAAGTTTGTTCTTTCGTTTTCTTTCACAGGCGAGAATCCAGAACAGTTAGCTTTTGAGCCGCCCCTACCACCAGATGGCAGCCGAATCAACCTTCCACTGCTGATCATGGCTAGTAACCGCCCTTATTACCTGTACAGAATGCTTAAGACGTTACGACAGGTCCAAGGGTTGAATCATACCATGGTGACAGTGTTTATTGATGGATTTTTCGAGGAACCTGCTTTACTTGCTGGTTTGTATGGGCTGAATGTCGATCAACAAGCGGGAGTCAGTGAACGAAGAGCAAGGATCTCGCAGGTACAAAGCATAGCTTTATGATTGGTTTAAAAAAGCTTTTGCCGCCTTCTCAACCAATCAGATGCAAAGATGAAGTCAATCCCGATGTGGTCACGTGCATTTTCCCGCGCTTGGCTTTATGAAATTTGATCACTGTAGGTTTGGTAATAGAATTCTTGATTAATTGAAGATGGTGCCCTTCTTTGAGAGACTTTGCTCCTCGAAAAAGTCATCCACGCACATGAGAGAGTTAGAATCCCACACGTCCAAGCGCTTCCTCAAGTTTCACCTTCATTCTTTTTTTCAGCATTACAAAAGATCACTTACGGCCTCTTTTGCTCGTCATGCTGATGCTAGCGTTGTGGTCATCCTCGAGGAAGATCTTGATGTATCTCCAGATATTCTCACGTTTTTCAATCAGTTACTCCCGGTCTTGGAAAACGATGACAGTCTTTACTGTATATCAGCTTGGAATGATCAGGTAAATAACTCCGATATCACATTAATTTGTGTGTGTGGCCAAAGATTAACAAACAAATGGTGAAGTTTGATCGTCCGGATGAGTATAGTCCTGAGAAGGACTGTTATCAGGAGTAGTGATTGACGTTTAGACAACCTGAGAGGAAGACGTCATCAAAATCAGGTAAATAGATGCTGTCAGTCGAATTTTCTAAGTCCAGGTACCATACAACACTTTACAAAAAGAATCATTCAAGACATTAACATTACAAACGAACCGAACAGAACGACCAAACTTTACCGACGGATCGAGTCCGACCAATCACGACCGACATACGCCATTTATAGAGTCTTTTAGCCAATAACATCACGGCAAAACTAGCCAATCAGTTTATCCGAACCGGACTTAGAACATTCGACTGACAACAGCTATTCAGTTGACTCTGATGATGACTTCCTCTCAAGTTATTGTCGAAACGTCAGTCACCACTACCGACAACTGTCCCTAGGACTACACTCACCCGGAGGATCAGACTACACTATTACATGTTACCCCTGAGCGCAAACCATCTACTGTTTTAAAAACTAAATACGAAAGGAATTAAAGTCAAGAATGAGAGATGAGTAAACGCCGGATCAATTGCTGACGCGTAGAGTTGGAAGAAGTAGGAGAAACGAGGAAAGAAAAATGACGGGATTTAAAGAAAAAGGGGGAAAGGAGAAATGAAATTAAAGAGAAAGGCTGAGGAGAAAGTAAAGGAAAAAAGCATGTAAGTAGGTTTTCATTGGCACAACGGAAACAGAGGCAAAAACCTTGGGCTTCGAGTAGGCGAGCGAGGAGAGCCAACGAGGGCTCTACGAGACTCACCGCAGACCTCTAACACGCTCGCTTAGGTCGTCGGCACGAAACTCGCGATTTTTATCACTCATCCTGTAACGCAAGTGAGAGCTTGCTTTCAAGTCAAAGGGAAAAAAAGGGTGACAGCTTTAATGATGACAGAAGCTAACAAGGAATCAGTTAACTCCTCTTAATCAGCCCCAGTAACTTATAAATTGCAGTTTCGTTATCAATGTAGATGAGTACCTTGATAATTATGAAAATTAGATATCGTGGACGTCTGTAGTTATTATGGCTAACCTACAAGTGATAGCTATTTGTCTTTATCAGGGTTATACACATGCAGTTAAAGATCCAGCCATGACCTACAGAGTTGAGACAATGCCAGGACTTGGATGGTAAACATTATACAGTCAAGTGTATTTTTTCAAATTTTAGTCGACGGGCTCAATGTCTAGTTACGGAACAGGGCTGGCTTTAGTGGTTACAATCACTTACTATTATGGTTATTCTCACACTTTCACACGCTTTCACGTAGTAGCGCGCGCTATCACGTACAATGACACATTACAAATAGCACTATCACAGACAAACGCACACTTTTTCTCACAATCACGCATTACCACGCACCATAAATTGCTATCACGCACTACCACTTACCAGAACACACTATTCGCACGATTACACATGACCAGTAACACTATTGCGGACCAGTGCGCCCTATCACTAACAATCACGCAATACCACTCACCACAAATCGCTATCACGCGGGTGACTACGCGTTGGAAAGCTTTTGCCTACTTGCACGAGTTGACTTAAATTAATCTTCTTTTATCTTTTTCAAAGTGAACGCAGCACAGTTAAAGCAAACTAAGCAACAAGTGATGTCTCTGGAAGATCTTCGTTAAAGTGCATGTTACAGTTTTTCGACCATTTCAATCAACAGAAAAATATTAACACAGTACGGGTCTATTAACCAAGAACCGCTCGCCAAGAACCGCTCAGTCTTCAGGCTGCTTTGCTCGTGTTTGAAGAGCACAAGGCAACTTGGTAGAATTTTGTTTGTCATCGGGATTTATCGGTAAATCATCGCTGCTTCGCGAGGGTCCGAACTTTTGCTATCTTTGAACGCTGATTGGCTCTATTCCATAGTTACTTACTTACATTCGGAAAAGTGACTTGATCGCAAAAGTGACTACGTGTGTGCGCAGTAGTTACAACCAGAGCACTAAAAGCAAAAATCTGTCCTTGATTTTATTTTTAGGGTTCTGGAGCGAAAACTGTACAAAGAGGAACTTGAACCTCGGTGGCCTGGTCCCAACGTGATGTGGGACTGGGACATGTGGGTAAGGAGCCCGCAGGTGAGAAAGGGCCGAGAGTGCATTATACCGGACATCTCTCGCACCTATCATTTTGGGGCCAGAGGACTGAATGTGAATCCATACATGCAGAGGACTTACTTCTCTGCGCGTGCGCTGAATACTGAGCCAAACGTAACGTTGAACGTGGACATCATGTACAAGGAGAAATATGAAAAGGAACTACAGCGGTTACTTAGGTAAAAATCACTGCAAGTTATTGCTGAAATAAATTTGGGATTGCGTTGGATTTGAACTGTCTTTGGTAGGGCATGTTCCCGCAGACCCCTCCACCAGTTAGATTCAAAGCCAGAGAAAAAGCGTTTTACCCGCGCTTTACCCGCGCTTTACCCGCTGTTCACATCTATCGAGCTCTCATTGGCTGGTTATGATATTTGCCTTAGCCAAAGTTATCACATCAGCCAATCAGGAAAAAGATAGTTTACGCAAGGCGCTTAAGGGAACTAAAAAATATATTAAATTACGTAATGAAGCACGGTAAAAAGCTTGCGCCTCAACAAACGATTGGTTTAACCTAGGGTGTGACCAGTTGACAAGTTGGTGCCAGTTTTTTAGACAAATGATCACAAAGCAAAAAAATTAAGTCTGGCGCAATCTTGGGTTTTAAATAACATGAAGTAATGATGTACGTATAAAGTTGGGTCCAGACCCAACCAGCTGGAGTTTATCTCGTGTCTGTGGTATGAAACGACAAGGAATACTGCTGCATTAGGAGTGTTACTTCTCCTCGTCACCCTGGAGGGTATGCCAGTGCATTGCATTTTGTAGGTATCCATGGACACTACCGACCAGAGCAGGGTTTTGTTCCTTTTTGTCAAAGAATTCAACACAATGACCTGGCCAAATCTCGAGCCCAGACTTCTCGTCCAGCGCGCAAGTTATGACACACTGCCTCTTCTACTTCGGCGATAATTTGATTATTTTTACTTTTTTTTCTCTTCTTAATTTTTTTCAGAGAAGCTGTAGTCTTAGATCACTCAAGAACTCCATGCAAAAACCCAAACGATTTTATCCCTTTGACGAAGAACAAGATCTACGTGTTTTATATAAGAATGGACAGCATTAACGACTTCACCACGTGGTCAAACGTAGCGAACTGTTTGAAAATATGGGATTTAGATCCAAGGGGTTTCCATAAACGTTTGTGGCGATTGTGGCTAAAAGACAATCATGTGTTGATTGTTGGGTGTCCTGTGTCACCCTACTGTAATTACAAACCAAGCAGATTACAACCAATTCACATTCCCAAGAAAAAGAAATCTTGAAAATAGGGATTATAATATATTTGTAAGCAAGACGGAAGCCAGAGTAAATATATGCGTGCGTGGTTAATTCCTTGCCAGAAATCCACATAAAAGTGGAATAAGATGCATCTGTAATCATGGAGAAAAATTTGAACTGTTTGCGCCAGGTATGCGAAATGATAAAGAAAAAAATTCTGCTTTTCATTTTTAGCACCGGTCTCTGTAACCTATCGTTTATTTAGTGACAAAAATTTTAGACTTACTATTTTTATTCTCACAGATGACTCCCAATAAATCGCATCCGTTCGCGTTACCATAAGGGACCTTCGTGAGACCTAATTCTTAGCAATGCATCTAATGCTGTATTTGTTTACACTGTTGTTAAATAATTCTTCAATTCATGATGTACGTGACTGACTAAAATTCCCTCCACGTTTTCATGTGAGTTCAAAACAATGCGTTTTGAAGCTTTGCCTGAAAAATATGACTAATTAAAGTCATCTTGTAGTGTTTATGTTCCCTGAGCGCTAACCACTCGCTCACTACCAGTACATTGACTCTGAGAACACTTAAAAAAGAGAACACTGAAAAAACCAAAAAACTACTGCGCCGAAAACTGTCTCACAGCCATCTACAAGAAAACATATTCCGCTTCGAGTATCAAAAGTTCCTCTTTGAAAACTTCACCGGTACTTTTTTACTTCTCTGCTGGAACTCAAATTATCAAGCTGGATATCAGTAGCTTCTTCTTGTTTTTTCTTGAAGTATCTTCCACCAAAATATCCCAACACTCCTCCCCCAAGGGCTATGGCTGCTCCGGCCTTTAATCCTATGGCTAATCCCAAAGGTCCCCCACACACCCCTCCCACTGCCGCGCCAATCAGCGGATAGGTAACTGCTTTGAGTTTGCTGGCCTGAAAAAGTAAAAAAGAAAAAAAAAAAAAACATGCTATGTTGAGTAGTGTTGAAATTATTGGCAAGTGACTGTAGAATGTAAACAGAGAGTGACATAGATCGGTAATGGAAGATGACGTTCCATCAACAGTGGTAGGTTTATTACAATACGTCAATAGTTTTATTGTAACCTTAGAGAAAAAACCTTGTGAAATCCAGTAAAGGGAGTATATATAATCAAACCGAAAACGTAAACCGGTGTGATTGTTCGTCGCGAGATCATTTACGACAGTAGCATCCGCACAACTTAGCTCGCTTTATTCCTTCAGGTACACGATAGACGCACGTTAAGTCATAAAAAGTTCCATACCGATGACGTAATTTTCCAATATCCCGAGTAACCTGTGATTGGTTGTTGTTCAGATTTGACCAACGAATCAAAAAAGCAGATATCTGTGTTGGTACGTAAAACGGAATAGAATATTTCGCGTCGCACAAGTATTTAACCCTAGGTGTGCATTATGCTCCACAAGATAAAACCCTTCACATCAGAGTAACCATCTTCCTTGTTCATAGTGCTTTTCTATTTGTTTCATGTGGCTGACGTTTGATGCGGTTTCAGTGTAAGAGAGAATACGGTGCAAATATTCGAACGACAAACGCACCATTCAACGTTCAATCGTCTTGTAATTTCTATTGATTCAAAGAGGGGGTCAAATGAACCCTGTAATTTTCTATGCCACGCCCTTGATGTTCACCTACCTTTCCCAACGCTCTGGTGCCTTCCTCCACATGAACTTGTGCACTCTCTATGTTGCCTTCGATGGAGTCGATTGTGTCTTGTTGCTCCTAAAGTTCACAAATGAATAATTTCAAATCACAAACCATAGCAAACACCCAATTATTAAAACGTTGACATCTGAAAAGTGTGATCCGTGAACGACTAGACCAAACGGCTTTCAGAGAAATCATCGCACAGATACATAATCAGTGATTCTTTTTTCCCGTTTTTCATGTGAACTTTTTTTTCTACGATAATCCTTTTCTGTCAGGAAGAGCTTCCTTTTCTTTCAGATAGCTTCCATTGTCCATAAAGCAAAACTGATGGTGGATATTACGTACACCTGACCCATGAAGCCATAGGGTCTCACCGTTTATTGTAAGCGCTTTCTACGTGTCAACGTTTTTGAAATCGAGTGTTCACTTCTTCTAAAAAAACATCTGCCACCAGAACGTCTTGTGGTATGATGTGGAGATCCATCTGCAGCAGTAAAATTTTTATAATAGAAAACTAGTATAGTACTCACATGAACGATAGTTGAGAAATCATGGATGAGATCATTCAGTTCCATTAAACCCTGCAAAGTTAAAAAAAAAGAAGAGAATGATATACCCTTTGAAATATTTTCCTTAGCAGTCGTTTTTTGGTTTTGTCACGCAACGCGCTCTTACCTCGTTGCGTGACGAGACCAAGCAACAGCTGAAAAGGATACTACTCTTGGAATTGACTAGTCTGAAAAATTTAATAATCAGGTCAAAAGAGGTTAATTATTCACCCCCTAGATCTGAATATAAATTCTTAACACTGTTTTAATAATTTAATAATCAGGTCAAAAGAGGTTAATTATTCACTCCCTAGATCTGAATATAAATTCTTAACACTGTTTGCCATGTATTTCTCATAATCTTGCATCAGAAGATTTAGTGTAAAATCAAATATACCCTCTGGCTGATAATTTTATATCTTCTCATCACCTTCCTGTTGGAAAATGTACTGATATTGTGAGGAGAAATTCATTTTTAATCAGTTCTGGGAAGATGATAAAAAAAAAACAACAACAAAAACAACTTACGGCTCTCAGTGAGTCCCAGGATACGACTGCGTCTTTGTCTACCACAACCAAGGTCTGAAGCTTTTGAGAGTTGCCATCTGGTTCTGTGGTGGTTACTGGTGGTAATGCTAAAAAAATTTTAAAATTTATAAAAAAAATAAACAAAATTGCACTCTTTTGTTAACCCTTTACGACTTAACATCATTTTGAATACTCTCCATACTATTCCCTATAAATTTCCTAAGGTGCTGAAAGGGAGAATTTGTTGAACAGTCAAGAGCTTCTTAATGTGAAATTCAAGGATGATGCTGAAGGAAGAAATTAGATGCTAGTCACTCTTAGGGGATCAAAGGGACCTGTTATGTCCCACTTTTCTTGCAAGCTCAAATCTTGCAGTCTTTGTCACTGGTGGTGGCACCCATAGGAGGGCCCAACCCACCTCATCTCCTCTATCTTAGGATTCTCAGATCACCTACACCCCTTTCAAAAACCTTTTGAGATCTCGCTATGTACTTAGTCACAACTATTAATGATAAATCCTCAGAAATAACACACAGAATAGTTCTGTTCTGGTATTTTTTAAAGAAACACTAGCTGCTCATAATATCATGATATACTTACAGGTATCTTTGTATCTGGCAAAAGGCATCCTCTTAGGTTCCTTGTCCTGTTTTTCCCGAGCATACATCTGTTGCACCTCTCTAAAAGAACTGACTCCAGCCAAGATTTCCTCCTGTAACGGCTTGATTCGCTGGTCAAACTCAGGAATATCTGACACCTGTACCTGTTTACGTATGTTTTCCATTTCTTTCAAGTGGGATTTCAGTT